>NC_087218.1:396534-444074 GCF_015104395.2 Macrobrachium nipponense
TGTTCAGTAGGAATTCTGGAAGAGGGTTTGTTCAGTAGGAATTCTGGAAGAGGGATTGTTCAGTAGGAATTTTGGTAGAGGGTTAGTTCAGCACGACTTTGGAAAAGGGTTAGTTCAGTAGGAATTTTGGAAGAGGGTTTGTTCAGTAGGAATTTTGGAAGAGGGTTTGTTCAGTAGGAATTTTGGAAGAGTTTGTTCAGTAGGAATTTTGGAAGAGGGTTTGTTCAGTAGGAATTTTGGAAGAGGGTTTGTTCAGATGGAATTCTGGAAGAGTTTGTTCAGTAGGAATTCTGGAAGAGGGTTTGTTCAGTAGTTAGTCTGGAAGAGGGTTTGTTCAGCACGACTTTGGAAAAGGGTTAGTTCAGTAGGAATTCTGGAAGAGAATTTATTCAGTAGTTAGTTTGGAAGAGGGTTTGTTCAGCACGACTTTGGAAAAGGGTTAGTTCAGTAGGAATTCTGGAAGAGAATTTATTCAGTAGTTAGTTTGGAAGAGGGTTTGTTCAGCACGACTTTGGAAAAGGGTTAGTTCAGTAGGAATTCTGGAAGAGAATTTATTCAGTAGTTAGTTTGGAAGAGGGTTTGTTCAGTAGGAATTTTGGAAGAGGGATTGTTCAGTAGGAATTTTGGAAGAAAGTTTTTCAGTAGGAATTTTGGAAGAGGGTTTGTTCAGTAGGAATTTTGGAAGAGGGTTTGTTCAGTAGGAATTCTGGAAGAGGGTTTGTTCAGTAGGAATTCTGGAAGAGAGTTTGTTCAGTAGAAATTCTGGAAGAGGGTTTGTTCAGTAGGAATTCTGGAAGAGGGTTTGTTCTGTAGGAATTTTGGAAAAGGGTTTGTTCAGTAAGAATTCTGGAAGAGGGTTGGTTCAGTAGGAATTTTGGAAGAGGGTTTATTCAGTAGGAATTTTGGAAGAAGGTTTGTTCAGCACGACTTTGGAAAAGGGTTAGTTCAGTAGGAATTTTGGAAGAGGGTTTGTTCAGTAGGAATTATGGAAGAGGGTTAGTTCAGTAGGAATTTTGGAAGAGGGTTTGTTCAGTAGGAATTTTGAAAGAGGGGTTGTTCAGTAGGAATTTTGGAAAAAGGTTTTTCAGTATGAATTTTGGGAGAGGGTTTGTTCAGTAGGAATTTTGGAAGAAGGTTTTACAGTAGGAATTTTGGAAGAGGGTTTGTTCAGTAGGAATTTTGGATAAAGGTTTGTTCAGTAGGAATTTTAGAAGAGGGTTTTTCAGTAGGAATTTTGGAAGAGGGTTTGTTCAGTAGGAATTTTGGAAAAGGGTTTGTTCAGTAGGAATTTTGGAAGGTTAGTTCAGTAGGAATTTTGGAAAAGGGTTTGTTCAGTAGGAATTTTGGAAGGTTTGTTCAGTATGAATTTAGGAAGAGTGTTTGTTTAATAGGAATTTTGGAAAAGGGTTTGTTCAGTAGGAATTTTGGAAGGTTAGTTCAGTAGGAATTTTGGAAAAGGGTTTGTTCAGTAGGAATTTTGGAAGGTTTGTTCAGTATGAATTTAGGAAGAGTGTTTGTTTAATAGGAATTTTGGAAAAGGGTTTGTTCAGTAGGAATTTTGGAAGAGGGCTTGTTCAGTAAGAATTTTGGAAAAGGGTTTGTTCAGTAGGAATTTTGGAAAAGGGTTTGTTCAGTAGGAATTTTGGAAAAGGGTTTGTTCAGTAGGAATTTTGAAAGGTTTGTTCAGTATAAATTTAGGAAGAGTGTTTGTTTAATAGGAATTTTGGAAAAGGGTTTGTTCAGTAGGAATTTTGGAAGAGGGCTTGTTCAGTAGGAATTTTGGAAAAAGGTTTTTTCAGTATGAATTTTGGAAGAAGGTTTTTCAGTAGGAATTTTGGAAGAGGGTTTGTTCAGTAGGAATTTTGGATAAAGGTTTGTTCAGTAGGAATTTTAGAAGAGGGTTTGTTCAGTAGGAATTCTGGAAGAGGGTTTTTCAGTAGGAATTTTGGAAGAGGGTTTTTCAGTAGGAATTTTGGAAGAGGGTTTGTTCTGTAGGAATTTTGGAAAAGGGTTCGTTCAGTAGGAATTTTGGAAGGTTTGTTCAGTAGGAATTTTGGAAGTTTTGTTTAGTATGAATTTAGGAAGAGTGTTTGTTTAATAGGAATTTTGGAAAAGGGTTTGTTCAGTAGGAATTCTGGAAGAGGGCTTGTTCAGTAGGAATTCTGGAAGAGAATTTGTTCAGTAGGAATTCTGGAAGAGGGTTTGTTCAGTAGGAATTTCGGAAAAGGGTTTGTTCAGTAGGTTTTAATACCAACTGGAAATTAGTTCGAAGTCTGAGTAATGCAAAAATGTTCTGAAAGAGAAGCCACCTTGATCGTTTCTTTTGGAAGGTATTATTTAGGGAGTTTTTTTTAGATTTAATAAAAAAAAAAAGTTCGTCTCTATGATCAGCAATCTTAAAAGAATATAGTTTTGATTAATTTTTAGAGAGAACTTATTCAGTAGGGTTTCACACTTACCCAGAAATTAATGAAAGCCAGTGTATTTAAGAAGATTTTTATGGCTGAAATTGATATATATATATATATATATATATATATATATATATCTATATATATATATATATATATATATATATATATATATATATATATAGTATATATATATATATATATATATATATAGAGACCTTATTATTTCCATCAATAATTATATTGTATAATATATATATACATATATATATATATATATATATAATATATAAATAAGGAATCTTATATATAATGCTTAAGTTTCCTTCTCCCCAATTCTAGCAACTGCCTTCAAAAACCGAGTCAGAGGTTACGGAAAGATCAAGAGACATTCAACTATGTAAACCTTACTATACTGAAATGTTTATATTTCATGAGAATCTTATCAACTATAGTAGATTCACATCAACCGTGCATTTGATGTCTCCTGAGAAATACGTCTTACAAAAGTATCCCTCGGGAGAGGCGGAACATAGATCCTACTCATGTGAACTCTCGAGAGAGACTGAGAGTTTCAAGCCCTGTGATTGGCTTATCAAGCTAATCAGGAGCGTCGTAAGGGACTGGCCTAGACATCAAATGCACGGTTGATGTGGATCTACTATAGTTATCAGCCTCGAAAGTAACTATAAATGTTAAATATGCCATTAATGGAACACAAAATTGATGACTATTAACAGCGATGCTCGAAGACCACTATTTTTGCAAAATAGATCCAGGGGTGTCACGAGACCTAGGTAAACTTATTGTAAATGAAGACTTTCCTGACAGCCTACCGGGGCATAGTCCCTGGTTTCATTTGATGTGGAGGGGGGCGGGGGGCAGCCGTCCGCCCGTTCCGTGACGTCAGAGTCATTCGAAACCATAACCATGGCTACTATGGCGATGCTGATGTTGTTTCTGTTCATGTAGTTGACGGCAATGCCGAGAAAGATCAACAGGCCGAAGACGTGACGAAGACCCCAGCCGCCATTAGCTGGAAACATGGATGATAGACACGGAAAAATGCATAGAAAAAATAGATTGTGTGTTAGAGTTAATCCCTCAATTACCTGGATTGAGACCGCAGCTGTCATTTTCTGGAAAAATGGATGTTAGACGGAAAAATGCATAGAAAAATAGATTGTGTGTTTGATTTATCAACAAACGTTGTTTATACAGTAATCCTCAATTATCTGGATTGACTTCATCCGAAATTAAACATTATACAACACACCTGGACCGGAGATCAAGGCCCAAAGATATATTATATATAAAAGCAAAAGGTATATGACAACACGTACCTATGCATGCATGAATGCACGCACTCATTTGATAGCGTCGTGAACTTCCAAAAAGGTATTTAGTTTCGTGTTTTCATGTTTATGGTACAGTAATTCATATTTCTTTAAAGGAGATGTAAAGTACCTATACTGTATTGTTTTTACAAAGCGTCTTTTTGCAGTATATTTTGTTTCAAATATGGGGAGACGAGAGAACATAATTGCTTTTTGCATAAAGTTTCTGTTGAAAGTTTGATGGCTGTTGTTTGCATGCTGCTAAGTGATTACAGATTACAGTGTTTACAGTTAGGTGAAGATGATGGTCCCAGAGTTGCCCCCGAACACCTATAGTGTTTTACTCACCATCATTCGGATTCTGGCATTATCCAAAAGACCCTAACCTCTATTAATCAAGATAACTGATCGATTACTTTAATGTCTGTATATATTATATATATATTAATATTAATAATATATGATATATATATTATATATATATATATATATATATATATATTTATAGTTATATATATATATATATATATATATAATAATGAAAATAACTTGATCACGAAGTATATAAAACGTGATGCTATGTATAAATAAAGGTTTTTTGCCACGAAGGAAAAAATAAAAAAGTGAGATAGCCAAGTACTTTCGGTCCGAACAGGACCGAAAGTACTTGGCTATCTCGCTTGTTCATTTTTTCCTTCGTGGCAAAAAACCTTTACATATATATATATATATATATATATATATATATATATATATATATATATATATATATGTATGTATGTATGTGTATGTATGTATGTATATATATAGTCGTCGAAGCCTTCCGTCTCAGATTTCTCCTCCATAAAAGTCAGTTCTTTAGTTGTGCAAGAAAAGGGAAGCCCACGTTCTTGGAGATGAATTCAAAAGGTTTCGGGGAATTCTGAAGGTTTCTGGTCCTTCCTGGAGACGAAAGGCTTCGAAGAATTCTTCGGGGGAAGTATGTGTGTGTGTGTGTGTGTGTGTGTGTATGTGTGTGTTTGTGTGCATGTCATTTAAAACAGAGTATTGGGCTTACAAACGACTTCATCCTGACCCAACGCCCCCACCGCTCTTGCACCAGGAGAAACTGCTTCTCCGGATGTGTTCACCTGTTGTTCTTCCAACGTGTCCAGATTCAGTCCTAAAAATGTCATTGTCTTTAGTCAGGTCGAACTATAAAGTGGTTGACAAAGTTTTGTTTTTTCACTGTGCGCGTGCATTCTTTCTTATGTTCCAGTCAAACCATGCAATGGTACCTTTACTTGCCACATTCTAGTTGTTCGTTATCCATCTATTGACATTTAACATCAAAGTTTTGCGTCTATTCCTGCTAATAAGGAAGGGTAAACAGACAGACAAGAAGTGACAAAGATAAACTGATATTAACAAATCGAAGTAAAAGTGTTCCTTCCTCAACTGAGGTAAACATTTAGTTCAACATACGCCTTAGAAAAGCAGAGGTTTTTGTGGTCGGTGATACTATGAACGTGAAGCATATGTGTCTCTGATCTTCATAGGCATGGGTATATTTGAGGATTGCTTATAAATGGTTTCAGATCATATATATATATATATATATATATATATATATATATATATATATATATATATATATATATATATATATATATACATATATATACTACATATATACATATATATATATATATATATATATATATATACTATATATTTATATATATTTATATATATACAGGGTGTCTCCCAAAAAATGTATACACATTTTAAATAATTGTAAACTTGGAGTTTATTATAATTTTATTATTTCAAAAATATAAAAATATTTACAAGTATCATTTTATTGATTTTTTCACTGCATTTTGACTATATTGCCTACATCATGTAGGCACCCCCACATTACCATCGTGATGTTGGATCCTTCCTTGATGAGATCTTACCAAACAGGGGGATTGGTCAAAGGGGTTTCGTTGAATATCCTCCCGTTCACCAGACCTCACACCACTAGATTTTTTCTTATGGGGATACCTAAAAGACAATGTCTACACTATGAAACCTGCAACAGTCGCTGAATTGAGAGAAGCCATTGAACATGAATGCACCCAAATACCAAGGGAATTGTTTCATGGTGTGTGCGATTCCATTGCTTCACATTGTCAGCAGTGTCTGGATCAAAATCGACGTCAGTTTGAGAACAGGCAGTGAAAAAAAACAAGAAAATGATACTTGTAAATTTTTTTACATTTTTGAATTAATAAAATTATAATAAACACCAATTTTACAATTATTTAAAATGTGTATACTTTTTTGGGGACACCCTGTATATATATATATATATATATATATATATATATTATATATATATATATATATATATATATAAAGATACAAGTCCCATAAAACACTTAAAACACTATTTGAACCTTGCAACCATATATTTCGAGCACTTCCTTCTGTACTCCTGGTCAATGGTAGAATATGGACGTAGGATATCTTACAAGAGTTTATATACAAGCAATGTAGGTGTGGCTGTAAGTCTCTACTGGTGACCCAGGAACGATGGGATTAGAATATTCCCTGGTGATGATTCAACGCATTTTAATGGCAAAAATACTCCGTAGAATGACCTTATATTCCAGTACTAAAGCCTCGACAGTCATAATTTCGATTTCCTTTTCCAAAACTTGATTAGTTTCCATGCTCATACTTGCACACTTCCAAACACTCGTCCTTTCACAAACAAAAATCATTCAATAATTATGTAGTACTTTTACTGACAGATATTTTTATCTTTTATTTATATAGAGTTTTGGAATTATGACAAGAACTGGGGTAACTGAGGCCATTCACCGCTGAAACGGAAATTGACAGTAAAATGTTTGAAAGGTGTAACAGGAGGAAAACCTCAGAGCAGTTGCACTATAAAACAATTGTTAGGAGAGGGTGAATAGCAAGATGGAAGAAAGACACATAGGTATTTTCAAGGTGAAAGTAAAAACGAAACAGAAAGTGCTGACATACAAAATAAAACATAATTCAATACCATTGAAATACCTTTGTTGTAATGAGCCCCATATTTTTCCTCGGAGATGACGGCGATCCGCCCGTGATGATTCTCAGAGGAGTCCATCTTTGGTAGTGATTCTCTCTCGACTCTGTTATCCTACACTAGGTGCTGTCGACATAATGTATTTTGGTTAATAGAATCTTTACCGGGAATAAGTTTGCGCCTTATCACTGTGTAGAGAGCCAGGGCTCTTAACCTTTTAAAGGAAAGAATCCACCGAACGGAATGCACTTAAGGAGAAATAAATAATAAAGAAAAATTGAGTAAAAGTAAATATAAAACTTTGAATGTACATAACTTACATCAAATAGCAAAGTAAAAATATTAAGTAAAAAATCAGAAGCAACTAAAATACACAGGAACTATGTCTGCCACACCTACGATATTTTCTACTCTAAGTAGGATTAATAAAGGGGGGGGGGTGGTGGGGGGGGGGGGGGGGGGGGCGGCAGGTGGCAATGTCTGAAATCATCTCTGTGTTTCACGACATTGTGAATTGACTAAAAAATATGTCTGATGTCCACGAATACGTCTAACGAACTGGAATTTACAAGGGTTAGGACACCAACAATAGGGACTGATCTCCTTATTCGAAATCCTATGGTCTTCCTACACACACACACACACACACACATTTACACAAGGGGATACTATTCTGGAGAAGTCGCTTCAAAGTTGTCATTGTGAGGGTTCGTCCACACTACAGCGAAACATGTCATAAAGTCAGAAACTTATCGCATACACATCACAAACAGGCTGAATACAAGTCGATGACTTATTGTCGGTCCTAACTGGTGCTTCATACAAATATCCAGCAATTTGCAAAGATCGATTTCCGCTTGTGTTTGTCGACTTCATTTTATCCTGGTTGTGATATGTATGCGATCATTTTCTGGCGTGTGTTTATGACATTTCAATGTAGGGTAGAAGAACACTTCGTAACTGTGTCGGATATCCTTGATTCTATATCTTTTTCAACATTATAGATTACGTTTATCAAATAATAAACCATCTGTAGATTTTAGTGACTTCATTCACACGCAATTCAAGTTGTGTCTCTTAATCACACCGGCAAAATGTGTAATTTTTTTTTTAGAAATATCTTACCAGTTCAGTGCCACGCTCTTGTTTATAGGAATCAGGTTTCTGAAACTGAAAATAAACTGATCCAGGGAGAAGGCGAGGCGACCACTGCAAAGTATAATCTGTTGACGACAAGTAATGCTTGGGGATAGAGTTGACACAGTTTTTACAATTTCAGCTAACAGTTTGTTACACTCCTCCGTAGGCATCTTACTCCCATTTAAGTTACTGTGACTCACATCCCAATTTTAATTGCATGTTTGGCGACATTCGGTTTGCCCTTGACAGCTAACGATACTGAAGTTATTTTCGTAATGCTTAATTTTGTCCTCCTTTTGCTTTCTCTTGCCATCAACATACTCATTCGGCTGCTGTGTGCATACCAATGAACAGATGTCTCGCATATGCAAATTTGCCATAAAATTTTTTCTATACTACAGTTTTAAATAGCAACTAGCAGAGAAATTGCCAACAGATGACTGGGAATATTCTGACGTAACAGAAAACTTGCATATGGCTTTTTATATCGTGTTTTTTTTTGTATCTGTGAAGTTACATTTAATATATAGTTTCAAGATCATTTTCATATTCAAATTTCTTTGGCAATTTCCTTAACATTCGATAAACAACGTTGAATCCAGCGTGTAATCTCTCAAATTTGGTCCTTTTGCGGATATCATACAGTAAGAAACAATGAGGACATAAGTAATGAGAACATTTACCTCCTTAAGGATCTTCGAAGGCAGATCGTCCTTTGTAGGGCCTCAATAGAGTTACATTAAGATTCAGGGGTACGTTTCTAACCTTTGAGTACTATTCTGTAAACTGCAAAACTGAGAGAGAGAATAAAAGCAGAGAGTAAAAGCAGGAAAAATCTGCAATTCGGAATTGGCAACCAGTTTCGACATTAGCGACTAATTTCGGAGCTACAACGACACAGACAGACAGGAGGGTGGAAGGGTTGGGGGGAGAGAGAGAGAGAGGGGGGGGGGGGGGGGGGGGTGAAGGAGGGGGAGGAGTATATAACGGGTCATTACGCAAAAAAAGGAAAAAAAAAAGTCCTGCCACCCTCAGAAATAAAACTGACTCGATACTTGACCCGTTGGACTCTGCAGGCTTAGATTCGAACGACTTTGGCATTTCTGGGCACAATTTGTCCTAAGATTTTCACAAGTTACTCTCATTTCTCTTTAATCACGCAGCAGAACAGATGTAACATCCTGATCCTCAGTTACAGACTGTAACTTCCTGATCCTCAGTTACAGACTGCAACTTCCTGATCCTCAGTTCTGATCCTCCGTTCAGCGTACATCCTGATCCTCAGTTATCAATTCCAGTTACAGACTGTAACATCCTGATCCTCCAAGTTACGACTGTAACATCCTATCTCAGTTACAGACTGCAACTTCCTGATCCTCAGTTACAGACTGCAACTTCCTGATCCTCAGTTACAGACTGTAACTCCTGATCCTCAGTTACAGACTGCAACTTCCTGATCCTCAGTTACAGACTGCAACTTCCTGATCCTCAGTTACAGACTGTAACATCACTGCATCCTCAGTTACAGGACCTGTAACCATTCTGATTCCTTCAGTTACAGACTGCAACTTCCTGATCCTCAGTTACAGACTGCAACTTCCTGATCCTCAGTTACAGACTGTAACATCCTGATCCTCAGTTACAGACTGCAACTTCCTGATCCTCAGTTACAGGCAGACTGTAACACCCTCCTTGGGATATCCTCATTTCAGACTGCAAACTTCCTGATCCTCAGTTAACGACTGTGCAAACTTCCTGATCCTCATTCACAGATGCAACTCCGATCCTCAGTTACAGACTGAACATCCTGATCCTCAGTTACAGACTGCAACTTCCTGATCCCCAGTTACAGACTGTAACATCCTGATCTTCAGTTACAGACTGCAACTTCCTGATCCTCAGTTACAGACTGTAACATCCTGATCCTCAGTTTTACAGACTGCAACTTCCTACCTTTCCTTGATCCTCAGTACAGCAAGCTGCAACTTCTTGATCCTCGTTACAGACTGCAACTTCCCTGATCTTCAGTTACAGACTGTACTAGACAGAACTGTAACTTCTGATCCCTCAGTTACAGGCTGCAACTTCCTGATCCTCAGTTACAGACTGTAACATCCTGATCCTCAGTTACAGACTGCAACTTCCTGATCCTCAGTTACAGACTGTCACTTCCTGATCCTCAGTTACAGACTGTAACTTCCTGATCCTCAGTTACAGACTGCAACTTCCTGATCCTCAGTTACAGGCTGTAACATCCTGATCCTCAGTTACAGACTGCAACTTCCTGATCCTCAGTTACAGGCTGCAACTTCCTGATCCTCAGTTACAGGCTGCAACTACCTGATCCTTAATTAAAGGCGACTACTCATGGTAGATAAATAGTTATTCTTACAAGGTGAAAAATGCCCTCAACTAATACTTACTCAGATTCAATAGGAATTCTAATTGTATCAATTAATACAAGATCTGAAACTATATCACCAACAAATTGGAGGATTCTGCAAGATATGATGCTTATTGTCTCGAGAGTTCTGCAACCCTAAGTATAGCCTTAGAGATCTGATCCAATATTAACTTGAGTAGCGTGGTTTTCACAACGTTGCTTATGGTGCAATCGTGTCATGGCCAGCAACCTGGTTTGGAAAGAGATGATCTTGAACTTTATATCCCTGCTTACGTTTTCAAGTAAATTTGTTTAGTCTTTTTTCTAGAAGTTTACTAACTTCTCTTACTACTGCCTAGAGTGACACTGACAACCCTTATAGAAACCGGTAAGATTTCAAAATGTAGATTTGTTTATATTCAGTGGAATTTCACAAATTTCGTCGTGCAAGGTTGCTATCAACAACAATTGCCGTTGCTGGATCAATGGTTTACAACATATCATAAGAAGAAGTATCAGTAGTACCTAATCACCTCAACTTACGATTATTTGAGGTTCATTCCAATTTCGTGCAAAATACTGATGAATGAATTAATGCCACCAACTATATGCAACAACTTCAACAGAGAACACAAACACAACACCGCTTGAGAACACACAACCATCGCCACTAGAAACGCAACCATCTCTTGTCAAATTCAACTCCAAAGGTTGAGCCGCTCCTGGGACATGTAGAGGTCGAATTCGATAAAACAAGATGACGAGTAAGGGAATTAAAAAAATCTCTTTTAGCTAAACTAGTACAGGACCGTGCAAGTATTTAAAACTACAAAGCAGGCAGTCTATGAACTGTCAATACTTTTATTTGCATAAAAGGAAAATAATAAAAAAAAAATAGCTTAAATTAAGAAGGTAGGGAGAAAATTATCTGGTAAATACGTAAGTGCAGAATTTGTCCAAGTTCTAAACTAAGGTTGGGGGGGGGACTTACCACGAGGAATGATGCTGATCTGACCAAAATTGCGAGTAGAACTTAAGAAAGGGTAATAAAGAGCTTTATTGTTCCCGAGGAAATGTTAAACCTCTCTTTGAACTTTCGTAAGATAATTATATATATATATATATATATATATATATATATATATATATATATATATATATATATTATATATTGTAGGAAACCCATCAAATTTTAGTGGGCTTCCTACAACATATTAGACACGGATACAGTGTTTAACTTTGCTATATATATATATATATAATATATATATATATATATATATAGTATATATATATATATATATATATGTATATATATATATATATATATATATATATATATACATATACATACATATATATATGCATATATATAATTATCTTACGAAAGATCAAAGAGAGGGTTAACATTTCCTCGGAAGCAATAAAGCTCTTTATTACGCGACGTGAGGAAAAAAATTAAATAAATAAATATTCCCCAGAGTAGCAGTCAAATAATATACTTCTTTTTTTTCTATTTTCTTTAATTAATGCAAATGAAACGACAATTTATAGTCACAAGTTACTATATTTTGCAATCTTCTACTGATCTTGGCGTATCAGTAATCTTATAGTCCAAGTGCCTTAAGAGGTTTGCCATGGATGTATTGGAGAGTAGGCCCAATTATCACTGCGTCTGAGGGCAATAATAGTACATTTGGCAGCGTGGGAGGAAACACCTAAAACGACCAGAAGGATTGGAATTATAGGTTGGTCTAGACGTCGTCTGCGGCCCCAGACCTCAAGCAAGACCTAAAGAAGAGGTAAGGTCATCCCAAAGCCTAAAGAAGAGAGAAGGTCATCCCAAGACCTAAAGAAGAGATAAGGTCATCCCAAAACCTAAGGAAGAGAGGTCACTCCAAAACTTAAAGAAGAGGTCATCCCAAGACCTAAAGAATTGAGAAGGTCATCCCAAGACCTAAAAAAGAGAGAAGGTCATCCCAAGACCTAAAGAATTGAGAAGGTCATCCCAAGACCTAAAAAAGAGAGAAGGTCATCCCAAGACCTAGAGAATTGAAAAGGTCATCCCAAGACCTAGAGAATTAAGAAGGTCATCCCAAGACCTAAAAAAGAGATAAGGTCATTCCAAGACTTAAAGAAGAGGTCACCCCAAGACCTTAAGAAGAGAGGTCATCCCAAAAGCTAAAGAAGAGAGAAGGTCATCCTGTATATGAGTAAGATTCATGGAAATTCTTGAATGAAACAATATAGGCTACCGAGACAATAAAATTTTTTTTTATTTACATTACCCTTGCCCTAACAGCACAGTATATGGGTTACTTTTACAATAAAAATAATTTCTATTTACATTGCCCTTGCCCTAACAGCACAGTATATAGGTTACTTTTACAATAAAAATAATTTCTATTTACATTATCCTTGCCCTAACAGCACAGTATACGGGTTACTTTTAGTGAAAGCACGTAAATATGTACTATTAGTGTTGTAAGAAAAATCTGACCACGTCAGCCTAGACTGTGATGCATAATTTGCCATTATATTAGAACCTTTTTGGTATTTTCCCTTATTGTTTAGGAATGTCATATGCAAGGAATATTGGAGACATATCCCAATAAGACTCTGAATATGTTTCTCTCTCTCTCTCTCTCTCTCTCTCTCTCTCTCTCTCTCGGCAAGAGAAAAAAATGATATGCTCAGATGTGTATGATGCAGAAAATGACGTCACAAGCCTTCGCCTACCTACACAGTAAAAAGGGGAATGACGTTCTACTTTTACATCTTGCTTGAGGTAATACTTGATTGGGGCCACAGACGCCATCTAGACTAACCTACCAGTCACACTACTCGTGTTTGCTTGCTTACTTTATTGCGGCCGGCGTTAGCTCGGTTTATCTGGTGGACGAGATTCGTAAGTGATAATTCCATTCATCCACAGTTGTTGCTGGAGTTGAATTTGATGAGATGGTTGCGTTTTTAGTGGCAATGGTTGCGTTCTCATTGGGGATGGTTGTGTGCTCATAGGCAGTGTTGTGTTTATGTTCTTTGTGGAAGTAGTTGTTTTATAGTGACGTCGTTAACTCATTCATCAGTAATTTGCACGAAACTGGAATGAACCTCAGAGAACCGTAAGCTGAGGTGATTTGGGTACTACCGACACTTCTTCTTCTGACGTGTTGCAAACCATTGATTCATCAACGGTAATTTTCGTTGGTAGAGACCTTGAACGATGACATTTGACATTTTCTTCTCTTAGATTGCACTTTAATTCAACACTATAACAAATGTTTCACAGAGCAACTCTAGGTTTTCCTCCTGTTACGCCTTCCAGACCTTCTTGAGTCTGCATTTCCTTTTCAGCGCTGAATGACCTCGTAGGTCCCAGCACTTGGCCTTTGGCCTAAATTCTACAACCCAATCCAATCCAATCCGTAGCTCTAGTCCTAACACTGATTGTAAGAATCTGTTAAAAGAATAAATAAATAAAAAAATTTGCCTTTACCACCTTAGTAGCAAGGGACCGGGAAACGATCTTTCCCAAAATCTTAAATATGATCTTCCTATGACCGCCTGTATCAGGTCACTATCTTCAAGAGGATCTTTATAGGAAACGGGCCATAAAGAGGGGAAACTCCCGGCAATAATTTGCAACAAGTCTGGAAACCTGGAAACCCCTCAGAAGTATCTATTAGCAGCGTCATTATATGACGTTGCTGTTGTCAAAGTCTTGCTGACTCGTTCAGAGAAGTATTAAGACCATCGACATTCGGAACGTTTAAATGTTTATCCTGAATGATTAAGTCAACATCTTAGTTTAACCACTGAGCTGATTAACAGCTCTCCTAGGGCTGGCCCGAAGGATAAGATATTTTTTACGTGGCTTGGAACCGACTGGTTTCGTAGCAAAGGGACCTACAGCTTATTGTGGGATCCGAACCACATTATATCGAGAAATGAATTTCTATCACCGGAAATGAATTCCTCTGATTACGTGTTGGCACAACGGAGAATCGAACTTCGGACCACCAGATTGGTAGGCGAGCACGAAAACCATCTCCTTTAGTACGTAAAGCTTTCTTTTCTCTTTTTTTTTCCTGTTCTGTTCTGCTGTGTGAATTAAAGAGAAATGAGAGTAACTTGTCAGAATCTTGGGACAAATTGTGCCAAGACAACACATCTTAATTTTCCCAGAAAAAATATTATGTCAAGACAAGCATCTCAGTTTCCTAACGACAATTTTCTCGTTATTTTTATCCAGAAAAACAGAGAAAATTGAAATATTTAAAATTCTGCCTTGCTTTACTTTTCATGAAGTGTTGGTGTCTTTTTATACATAGAAAATGACCACAGTATCTTGCATCTGAGCATACTGCTCCGCAGTTACTGAGGAAAAAAAGAAAGAGAGAGTAAGTTTCATGCATTCTATTGCTCTCCCATGATTTTTGCAACTGCTAGAAATCACTGTGCATCTTAATCTCATCTCCACAGAGTGCCTTGGTGTCTGTGCCCTCTCCCCGGTTATTGCGGAGTCCATTACAACAAAACGTCTAATTCTACCGCCTTAAACATCTCCAGTTTGATGCCACTCTTTACAAAAATATAAGTCTAATAGCAATAATTACTCATGCTTCTGTTGAATTAATTGTGTTTACATTATCGCACACGCAAAGGTGCCAATATTTGGCCACAAAATGGCAATCATGGGAATAATCTTCACTTTTGTCACTACTACTGAGTGCTTGGAGTAAACTGGTATCTACATGCAAACAAAAGCCAGAAAAATGAATGCAGGAAACTTATCATAAACGGTAATACCAAATGACATGCATATCTTTAATGACAGAAATTGTAACCCACTTCCAGAAATGCCAAAGTCGTTCGAATCTAAGCCTGCGGAGTACATCGGGCCAAGTATTGAGTCAGTTTTATTTCCCCATCCCTCTCTCTCTCTCTCTCTCTCTCTCTCACCCCCCCCCCCCCCCTCCGCCCCATCCCACCCTCCTGTCTGTCTGCGCCGTTGTAGCTCCGAAATTACTCGCTAATGTCGAAACTGGTTGCCAATTCCGAATAGTAGATTTTTCCTGCTTTTATTCCCTCTCTCAGTTTTGCAGTTTACAGAATAGTACTCAAAGGTTAGAAACGTACCTCTGAATCTTAATGTAACTCTATTGAGGCCCTACAAAGGACGTTCTGACCCTTCGGGGATACTTAAGGAGGTAAATGCTCTCATCACGTACGTCCTCATTGTAACATATTGTATGATATCCGTAAAAGGACCAAATTCAACGCTGTTTATCAAATGTTAAGGGAATTACCAAAGGAATTTGAATATGAAAGTGATCTTAAAACTATACATTAAATATAACTTCACAGATACAAAAATTCTAGAAAAAACACTCATTATAAAATCTATATGCATGTTTTTGTTACGTCAGAATATTCCCAGTCATCTGTTGGCAATTTCTTTGACCGTTACAGGCAAAACGGTGCACCATGCTATTTAAAACTGTAGTATAGAAAAAATTTTATGGCAAATTTGCATATGTGAGACATCTATTCATTGGTATGCACACAGCAGCCGAATAAGTATGTTGATAGCAAGAGAAAGCAAAAGGAGGACAAAATTAAGCATTACGAAAATAACTTCAGAGTCGTTAGCTGTTAAGGGCAAACCGAATGTCGCCAAACATGCAATTAAAATTGGGACGTGAGTCACAGTAACGTAATGGGAGTAACATTCAAACGGAGGAGTGTAACAATCTGTTAGCCGAAATTGTAAAAACTGTGTCAACTCTATCCCCAGGCATTACGCGTCGCCAATAGATTATATTTTGCAATCGTCGCCTCTCCTTCTCCCTGGATTAGTTTATTTTCAGTTTTAGAAACTTGATTGCTATAAACATCAGCGTTGCATTGGACTGGTCAGATATTTCTAAAAATAAAAAATTACACATTTTGCCGGTGTGATTAGGAGACAACTTGAATTGCGTGTAAATGGAGTCACCAAAATCTACAGATGGTATATTATTTGGTAAACGTAATCTATAATGTTGAAAAAAGATATATAATCAAGGATATCCGACACAGTTACGAAGTGTTCTTCTACCCTACGGTGAAATGTCATAAACACACGCCAGAAAATGATCGCATACATATTACAACCAGGTTAAAATGAAGTCGACAAACATAAGCGGAAATCGAATCTTTGCCAACTGCTGGATATTTGTATGAAGCACCAGTTAGGACCAACAATAAGTCATCGACTTGTATTCAGCCTGTTTGTGATGTATATGCGATAAATTTCGCTGAAGTGTGGACGAACCCTCACAATGACAACTTTGAAGCGACTTCTCAAGAACAGTTTCCCAGTTATGCAAATGTGTGTGTGTGTGTGTGTGTGTGTGTGTGTGTGTGTAGGAAGACCATAGGATTTCGAATAAGATCAGTCCCTATTGTTGGTGTCCTGAACCTTGTAAATTCCAGTTCGTGAGACGTATCTGTGGAAATCAGCCATATTTTAGTCAACTGAAAATGTCGTGAAACACAGAGATGATTTATTCAATCCCACTTAAGCTAGAAAATATCATTGGTGTGGCAGACATAGTTCCTGTGTATTTTTGTTGCTTCTTTTATTTACTTTATACTTTTACTTTGCTATTTGATCTAAGTTATGTACATTCAAAATCTTATATTTACTTTTACTCAATTTCTCTTTATTTATTTCTCCTCAAGTGCATTCCGTTCGGTGGATTCATTCCTTTACAAGGTTAAGACCCCTGGCTCTCTCCATAGTGAAAAAAATCAAATTTTATTCCCGGTAAAGATTCTATTAACAAAGATACATTATGTCGATAACACCTAGTGTAGGATAACAGAGTTATCAAGCACATGACGAAGACCCTGATATCGACACAGTTTCCTGACGAGAGAGAATCACTATCAAAGATGGACTCCTCTGAGAATCATCACAGGCGGATCTCAGTCATCTCCGAGGAAAAATATGGGGCTCATTTCAACAAAGGTATTTGAATGATCTTGAATTGTGTTTTATTTCTTAAGTCGACACTTTCTGCTTCGATTTACTTTCACGTTGAAAATATCTATGCGAGTCAGCCAAAGTACATAATTAATGAATAACTTTTGTTTGTCAATAGATGGATAACAAATGACTTGAAAGTTGCTAAAGGTATCACTGCATGGTTTGACTGAAACATAATAAGAAAGAATGCACGCGCACAGTTAAAAACAAAACTTTCTCGGCAACTTTATAGTTCGACCTGACTGAAGACAATGACATTTTTAGGGCTGAATCTGGACGCGTTGGAAGAACAGGTGAACAAATCCGGAGAAGCAGTTTCTCCTGGTGCAAGAGCGGTGGGGGCGTTGGATCAGGATGAGGTCGTTTGTAAGTAAAGCCCAATACTCTGTTTGTATGACATGCACGCGCTCACACACACGCACGCACATACACGCACACACACACACACACACACACACATATATATATATATATATATATATATATATATATATATATATATATATATATTGTTATGGTTCTACACTGAAGAGTTCGTTAAATTACCTTGGGAAGGTGAAATCTGACTTTAATGATGAGTTTAGTAAAGTCATAAACAAAGCTTTCGGCCAAGGGCCTTCTTCAAGGGGGAAATGTTATTAGGTAACATAAAAACACAAAAGCAAACAAGCTCTTATCAAGCCAGGTCTTCCTAGTCCTCTTCACCCATCCAAAATTGCATCCCAGCCCTCCCAGCCATAGAACCTGCTCCCCAGCTTCCATAACAACCCTTTCTCTGAGCCTTCCCCTATCCAGGCTTGCTGTCCCTCCTCTCCCATGGCCCGAAGTTATCCAGCACCCCCCACCAGACAACATGAATTTCTCAAAAACCCCAAAAAACCTCAGTCAGTCTGTCATTCAGGTGTCTAGGCTGTGTTAACAACATCTAACTCAGGCTGTGTTTATTTTATTTTATTTTTTAGAAAAATCTATATAATGTACATCTTTTAGGCCTTGATCCTTGGTCTGGGTGTGTCAGATAATGTCAAGTTTCAGATAATGGCAATCCACATAATCGAGGGATTACTGTATATATAATATATATATATTTATATAGTAATATATATAATATATAATATATATTAATAATATAATATATATAATTTAATTTTATACTGTATACACGAGTGTATACGTGAATGGAAAGTGAATCCATTCCATATAAGTAAAATAGATAAGTGATCCCCGTTTGCATAAGTGAAAAAAAATTTTAAATACAAATTGATTAACATTATTTGCCAATTTCTAGGACTTGCCTTCGAAGGTAATGTTTGTTTATAAATCGTACACAGAATATATTTTCTGTGCATATATCCATCGTCAATTCGCATTTCCAGGGGATGGAGGCTGGGGTCTCCGCCACATCGTAGGCCTACTGTTCTTTTCCGCCCTCACCGTCTGCTACTTGAACAGGATCCACATCAACATAGCCATTGTCGCCATGGTCACTTCGAACGCCTCTGATGTCGTCGATCAAATGGACGTTTGCCCACTGCACTTCTTGTTTAACGAAACACCTGGCAATACCTCGGTAGGCCACGAGGAAAGTTCATTTATTTATTTCGCTGTAGATTGCCCTTATATTACTTGTGTTTCATTAATAGCCTGTTCAACATTATAATTACTTTCATGGCTGATATGTAGTTAATAAGATTCTCAGGAAGTACAATGTTTCAAGTTGGTAAGATTTACATAAACTCTTACTCAGCTACTGAAGGCAGTTGCTGTAATTAGAGAGAAAGAAACTTAAAAAAAAGCACTTACTCTTTTCGTACATAATTATTTAAATAACTTCACCCAGAATTAATCAACATCAGCCTCCTTCAAAACAATCTTTAATAAACTGGCTATCATTCATTTCTGATTAAGTTTTAAAACCTACTGAACAAGTTTGCTCTCAAAACCAATCAAAACTGATCTATTTTTTAAGACTGCTGATCATACAGAGTTAACTTTTGTTTGGACTAATTTTAAAACTCCCTGATGAACAACCCTCAATCAAAAACAATCACGGTGTGATCTCTTTTAAAACATTCTGTATTACCTCGACTTCTAACTGATTTTCGGTTGGCACAAAAAACCTATTGAACAAACCCTCTTCCAAAAAATGATTATGACTAGCCCACCACACCTCTCTCTCTCTCTCTCTCTCTCTCTCTCTCTCTGTCAGATAGGAGAGTTCGACTGGGATGAAGAAACTCAAGGGATGATCCTGGGCTGCTTCTTCTACGGGTACATGGTGGGCAACCTGTTAGGAGGTTTAGTCTGCCAGGTCCTTGGTGGAAGAGTTATGCTCGGGATCAGTACCTTATCTTCGTCCATCCTAAGCCTCTTATCCCCAGTCTGCGCCAGGACCTCCACCGCACTCTTCGTGGGTCTCAGGATCGTGTCTGGGATTTTACAGGTAGGTCTTGCCTTCCAGTTAGTTTTCCTAAAAATGAGTGTCTTTATTTTGGGGTGTGTTGGTATTCTTTTGTATGAATGCACTTTTACAATCATACAAAATTTCTTGGCTCCCTCCCCCCGCCCACCACACAATATATATATTACATAAAAGTCACAAATATCAACGTGATTTGAGTGTCACTTGAAGTCGCAAGCAATTTTCAAAGAGAAATAACAGTGTTCAAAGTATTTTTGTGTATTTAACAAATGCTCTGAAGATGTGTTAAGTACAAGAAAGTACTGAGCACTCCGTCATTTATACTTGAACATTTTCTATGGCTTCGTCTGACATATAGTATATACTACTAGCGGCTGTACCCGTACTTAAGACGTGTTATCAAATGCACATTTACTTCTAAATGACCTGGACGTGTGCATCTTTCCCAAGCCAATGCTACAGCGTCATTGAACGGGATCAGCCAGGCTGCGCACTGCCGGCCATCGGCAGGTGCATACATGTTGGGACAGGTTGCTCGGGAAAGATTTCCATCGCGAGGCCTCACCTAAAATGGCCCTTGATAAAACTTCGCCTATTGTTAAACTCTGGTATTGATGTTAAATACGTTTGTAGTGATTTATGAGAGCTCATGGTACCAAGTATTCCCAGGCTTCTTTGTTATTTCTTGCCTATTCTATTCTATTAAATAAACGAAAAACTTATTATTTCTGCATTCCTGCAGGGACCCACCTTTCCTGCAGTTTGCTCTCTCATGGCAGCCTGGATACCTCCAAAGGACAAAGCCAGCTTCACCTCTATAGTTTTCGTAGGTAAGGCATTAAACTCAGAAGACAATAACGCAAAAACCCAATATCCTTATGTAGCCCAAGCCCCACGAATATAAAGGAAAAGGAGAGGCTTGGGGAAGAGTAAAGTTTAGCCACAAGATAAGAGCTTAATCTGCCTTTTGAAGGACAGAAGCTAGGAAAATGAAAGTAGACAGAAAGTTCCAAAGCTGTGATTATCGATTAGGGTAATCTAGTGATATTCAGTGAAACTACAAATGATTTGTTAATGTGAATGAATTTTCGCCAATGCCAATAAGAACGTATTCATTGTTATGCACTGTGCATAAATAAGTCTCCGATTTCATTGTTTGTGGTCCTCCAACAGTTCATTATTTTCTTCTTTTTTTGTTGATGCTGAATGCCTCATTTTCTTCGTTAATTTCCTTGCTTGTGTCATTATTTAAACGGGTAAAAGGGACAGAGCATTTGGCTCTTAAGGATCAAGTCTTATGTCTATATTCTATGCTTGTTTTGTATCCTGACATATTATTTTCAACCTCCAGATAATGGCATTTACCCTCAAAAAAAAAAATCCTTATTCCATATCCTACCATCCTCTGCAGGAGACCACTTCGGCATAGTCATTTCCATGGCATTGGGGGGCTTGATGTCAGGCTCGGACTTCCTGGGCGGGTGGCCGTCCGTTTTCTATGTGTTCGGGATCGTCGGTCTCCTCTGGAGCTTGGCCTGGTTCGTCCTCATCCGCGACCAGCCTGAGGATCACCCTTGGATATCCTCGAAGGAACTCAGTTACATAAGGTCTCATTCACCCACCGTTAAGTCATCAAAGGTAATGAATGGTGTTCGATGTCCCCTCCATGTATTTTTTGATCGAATTTTCTGACCAAAAACTCGACCTTTTTATAGAAAAGATACTAACATACGTCAACATGAAAGCATGTGGAACAGTAGAAACATTGTTAGATATGATCAAAATTAGTATGTAAATTGCATTTTTTATTTGTTTACTTATTTATTACTCGCTAGGGTGTACTAGCAGTGAATTGTCTAATGACGGGTCATTTGAATTTCATGTGATAAAAAAGTATGATCCTTACTTTACAGACCTTACAGTTCGTTCGGGTTGCCCCAGGTCCCTCAGTGTGAGGCACCTCTAATGTCTACCAGAGAGTTGCTAGTACATCTTCCGGTATATTTTGCATCTTCCAATCTTGGATGGTCTGGGATGCTGTTTAGATATTTGTCGAGCTTATTCTTAAACACATCTACGCTCACTCCTGATATATTCCTCAGATGAGCTGGCAACGCATTGAATAGACGCTGCATTATCGATGCTGGTGCGTAGTGGATTAATGTCCTGTGTGCTTTCCTTATTTTTCCTGGTATAGTTTTGGGCACTATTAATCTACCTCTGCTTGCTCTTTCTGATATTTTTAGTTCCATGATGTTTTCTGTTATTCCTTCTATCTGTTTCCATGCCTGAATTATCATGTAGCGTTCTCTTCTCCTTTCTAGACTATATAATTTTAAGGATCGTAGTCTTTCCCAGTAGTCAAGGTCCTTAACTTCTTCTATTATCTGTAAAGGACCTTTGTACACTCTCTATTTGTGCAATATCCTTTTGATAGTGTGGGTACCATATCATATTGCAATATTCAAGTGGACTACGAACATATGTTTTATAAAGCATAATCATGTGTTCAGCTTTTCTTGTTTTGAAGTGCAGTAACAACATTCCCATTTTTGCTTTATATTTTGCCAAAAGAATTGCTATTTGATCATTGCATAACATGTTCCTATTCATCATCACACCAAGGTCTTTAACTGCTTCCTTATTTGTGATTGTCTCATTATTAGGTCCCCTATATGCATATAGCTTTCCTTCTCTGTCTCCATAATTTATTGATTCAAATTTATCAGAGTTAAATACCATCCTATTTACCTCTGCCCAATCATATACTTTGTTAAGGTCTCTTTGCAGAGCGTTCCTATCTTCATCACAAGTAATTTCTCTACTTATTCTTGTGTCATCAGCAAAACTACTCACTACCGAATCCTTAACATTACTGTCTATGTCTTCAATAACAAACAGTATTGCAGCTAACACCGTACCTTGTGGCACACCGGATATTACCTTGGTTTCATCCGATTTCTCATCGTTTGCAATAACTATCTGTTTTCTGTTGTGTAAAAATTCTTTTAACCATCTTCCTACTTTATCCACGATATTGTGTTTTCTAATTTTCTTCGCTAATATATTATGGTCTACTTTGTCAAAAGCTTTTGCAAAGTCTAGATAAACCACATCTGTTTCATTTCCGCTTTTCATATTTTTGAATATGTTCTCACGGTGGACTAACAGTTGGGTTTGTGTACTTTTCCGGGTACGAAACCGTGTTGTCCTATATTAAACAAATTATTTTTTATTAAATGTTTCATAATATTTTTCTTCATTACCCTTTCATACACTTTCATAATATGTGATGTTAGACTCACAGGCCTATAATTACTTGCCTCTAGTCTTGATCCACTTTTGAAAGTAGGGGTGATATATGCTAATTTGTGCTCATCATAAATCTTGCCTGTATCTACACTTTGTCTTAATAATATTGCAAGTGGCTTTGCGATAGAATGAACTACTTTCTTTAACAAAATAGCAGGAACTCCATCAAGCCCTGCAGCAGCTCCATTTTTAATTTCATTAATTGCCTGCACAATATCAGCTTCATTAATTTCTATGTCAGCTAAATCACTATTTTCGTCCCTTACTTCTATATCATTATCTTCATTATCTATTCTAGGGGTGAATTCTCTCTTATATCGTTCTGCCAGTATGTAGCAAATTTCCTTTTTTCATTCGTTAATCTCCCTTCAATTCTTAGAGGCCTATTTCTATTCTTCTTTTATTCATCTTTTTCGCGTATGAGTATAATAGTTTGGGGTTTTGCTTGATATTTATTAGGGTTTTTTCTTCCAAGTCCCGTTTTTCATTTTCTTTTGATTGTATAATCTTTGTTCTGCATTTTCTATCTTAATTTTAGTTCTATAACTTTCCATGCATTTTTTTCTTTTTCTTTTGCAAGACCTTTTTCCACTTTCTGATTTTCTGGAACAAGATCCTTCTGTCTCTTGGTATGCATGACTGATGTTTACTTTTCTTCTTCGGTATATATTTATCCACTATTTTCTCTAATATTTTATATAATATCTCTGTATTTACCCTTATGTCATCACTTACGAAAATGTTATCCCATTCTTTGTTTAATTCTTCATTTATTTCTGACCATTTTATATTTTTACTGTAGAAGTTGTATTTTCCATATCCTTCCCACTTTTTCATTTCTTGCTTATCTCTGTTTTCACTTGCTTTGGAATGAACTGTTAATTCTATGACATTATGGTCTGAAATACTCGCATTATAAACTATTATTTCTTTAACATAATTCATCTCCTTCACAAATACTAGGTCTAAAGTATTTTCCTTTCTTGTTGGCAGGTGATTTATTTGTTGAATGTTGTATTCTAGTAGCATATCTAATAGCTTTTCGAATTGCCTCTTATCTTCTGCACTACTATTACTCTCTTTTTTATATGTATAAGTACAACCACAATCTCCTATTCATTCTTTCCATTCTACGAAAGGAAAGTTGAAGTCTCCAGATAGGAGAATAGTCCAGTCCTTGTGATTTCTACATGTATCATCCAATTTTTTCAATTATTAAGTCAAACTCTTTAGTATTAGGAGGTCTATATATTACTATGTTCATTAATTTTTCAGATTCAAATTCTACCGCTATTAGTTCACATTCTGAGTTACTATATTTCTCATATATTTTTCCTTGTTTTTTGTCTTTCCCATATATTGCGGTTCCCCTTGATTCCTATTTTTTCTCTCTGATCTATAAGTTTGGAACCCTTTTATTTGATCATCATTCCCAGTCTCTTGGGAATAGCAGGTTTCACTTATATTCATTATATCTATTTTCTTTTCAATTTGGGTTAGTTCTTCTAAGTACTCTATTTTTTCTGAGTTACTCGTAACTAAACCCTGCGCATTCATCACTATGATGGTTTGCGTGTTTTCTCCTCATTTAATATTGGTAGTAATAAGGATTTTCCCATGTCTCTTCCTGTACTGGTATGTTGTTCTTTTTTTCATTTCCAGAAATTCTGACATTAAAAATCCAACTTTTCCATAATATTTGATCTTTCTTCATCATAATTATTCATTTTGTGTCTGAATCTGCAATTTTCTCCGTTTCTGCAATATCCTCTTGCATAATAAATACAGTTATTATCTCTTGAGTAGAATTTTGGAGCTGATGCTTTGAAATTTTTTGCTGACACCTCTGCATATCTCGTTGGTGGCTTGCTTTTTTCTTTGACCTGATATTCTTTATTTCTCTCTTTTTTTGTTTCTTTCTTATTTTGGATTTTATTACTTGATTGGTTATTTATTTGATTATGATTCATGGCTACAGGGTGCATATTTACATTTTTTGTCGAACTTACATCCTTTTCCTTTCTTTTAGGTTTTTGCATATATTTACATTTTTTGTCGAACTTACATCCTTCTCCTTCTTTTAGGTTTTTGTATATTTTTGGATGCAGATCTCTGCAATCATCCCCATAGCCACCTAGGTATGCACATTTACCATATATTTCATAGTTGTGACATACCTTAGGATGTTTGTAGTAACATCTTTCTCCAAATCTGCAATTCCCTCTTTTCAAAAGGTTGCAGATTTTGTCTTTTTTGTCTATTTTTTCCTCTTTCCCGTCATTGTGTAGATCTGGGTAGAGCCTCTTCGGGATTCGCTTTTGTGTTGTCATATCGTAATTTATTTCTTCGTAGGTATGCTGCGTTATTGCCTCATATGTAGTATCAATGAGTATCTCTGCATCCATACTTTTATCATGTTCTTTGTTTTCCTTATTTTTTTCTGTCATTTCAGTTTTGTTTACTTCTCTTCCGTTTTCCTCTTCTTCTTCTTCTTCCACTTCCTCTTCTTCTTCATCCTCAACTATTTGTACATTCAATCTTGATTTAATAACATTGTCTATCCATGATAGACATGTTGAACAAAATATTCTTGTATCTTTTCTCATATCTTGCATTACCTCAGCACACTGTGGATGGGTCGGAATGTTGCATGCAGCACATTTTCTGATTAGGTTTTGTGGATTGACTATGCTATACCACACCTTACACAGTTTGCATGCTTTTGGCATTCTTTTTCCTAATGCATCAATTAGGATATTCACAAGGTTCACCTTATTCATTTTCTTTGTCGGAATATGTTGGTTTATGTATATTTTCTTTATGAGTCTCTTGACCACTTGGATTTTATTTGGAACTTCTTCAATTATTTCCAAGATGTTTTCATTTGATTTGTTCCAGTTTGAAGGATTATATCCTTCTAATATATCTATGAATGCTTTTGTATCTTTTTGGTTAGGACTGTTGCTGATCTCATAGATGAGAAATGCCAGTTCCCTTCCTGCTACCTCATCATATTGCGAATCTGCCAAGCAAGCTAAATTTCGCCATTTCTTCCCGCAGTTGGAACTTACTGCCATCTTGTTCTGATTTACAGTATTTCACTTGATAAACTAACTTAGAAGACGCTTTATCCTACTATTTTCACACTAATCTTATCACCGATAGTTCACGAACACTTCTAGATATTTCTCAAATTCTAGACGTATGTTAAACTTGTGATATCTATTGATTAATCTGACTTCACGCGGGAACGTCTCACCAAGCAAGTGAATTGTCCGAATCTATCAATCACTCACACGTTTTTGACGACGTGCTTTTGGACAGGACTGAATGAATTGTAAGGAAAATCCGTAGCAAACCTAAGGATAAATTCTTGGATCTTTAGGTTCGACGTTCGTCTGTACACAGCGCTGACAGTGAAAGGAAAGGCAAACTTGCAAAGACTGGTGAAAGAGGCTGGAAAAATTTGCGGAGAAAACTGATCGTCAACATTATTATTAATTGAGAGAAAGGGGTAAATGAATGGTAAGAGCAGCAGAAAATAACATAAAATGAACATGAATAGGAGCCATGAAGAAGTAATATATAAATATTCATAACTGCCCTCGTGTTCCAATTGTCTTTCTGTTAAAGCGAAGAGCGTGCGTTGATTGACTTTTGGTTTTTTTTATCCTTTTGAACTAATTTAGGCTCTGAAAATCCCGTGGAAGGATATCGCCACGTCGATGCCCTTCTTGTGTCTAGTTATCTTTACCTTTGGGCAAGGCATAGGATTCAATACCATCCTATCTGAGGTCCCTACGTACCTAAGTAATATACAACACTTCGGATTGGCAAGTGTAAGTTGATGTGGCATCACTGTTTTCTGTTACCTCTCTGTGTACTACATGTTTCAAGTAGAAGATGTAAATTAGTTTATTGCGACTTTTATTGACCAGCAAGTCATTCTATAACTTATCTATTAAAAGGCATGAAATGTAAATTCAGTTGTATCATTTGCCTAATGGTCATATCAAAATGTTTATTAAAGACAACCACACAACCGTAATGCTTGCCTTAGTCTGTTGTCATAAAAATTGCATTGTGACCAAGTTTTTTTTTATGACTTTCAGAACGGTATACTTTCTGCTTTACCTCACGTGGGTGTACTCATAGCCAGTCCTTTGTTTGGAGCCATCGCAGACAAGATATCTGAAAAGAAGTGGCTGAGTATCAAAATGACAAGAAAATTGGCTACGGGAGTAGGTGAGTTTCCTGCACAATTTGCAAATGAAAGGTTTTATACTTTGTTGCTGCCCTGTTCCGAGTTGCACATAGTAGTCATTGTACGTTCAGCGCTTTGTCCAGTAAAATGTCCTCCTCTTTTTCCTGCCTTTTACTCTCTCTCTCTCTCTCTCTCTCTCTCTCTCTCTCTCTCTCTTTGCAATAATTGAATTATTGGGAATGATAGATTTTTTTCTATTTCATCCTGCATTCGGTAATGATTCGTATCTTGGTCTTTAGCTTCTTGGGTTTGACCCTGGCTTCATTTTGTGAGAGGAATATTCCATTGGTAATTTGGTGTGTAGATTTGACCATGATTTCATCTTTATTTTTCACCAAGGAACATGAACATGAACATGAACACTTTTCACTAGCACAAGGCATCCATTGAAACTTTCAAAATTAATTAGACTCAGATAATTTACTTAACTGTTTACATCGCACTACAAGATTGATTGCAAGGTAGTTTTCCTCATATTTCTCAATTCACTTGAACTTGTGGATTTCAGTACCAACCATTCGTGAACGTTCCTTTGTAGTGTTATATTCATAAATCAACTCCTTAAAAAAATACTTTTATAGTTTCTCATTCGATAAGAACACCGCTGATTTCAATCACCAACCGACTACAAACTTGTCATGGGTGCGTAACCTACAGAGTCACTGTAAACCCTTTTAGATACCATCGTGACTATAAAAAAAAAAGAGAGAGAGAAAAAAAAAAGTAAATTCCCAATCACAGGTCTGGAAACTCTCAGTCTCTCGAGAGAGTTTACATAGGCAGGGTGTATGTTCCATGTCTCCTGAGGGATACTTTTGAAAGACTTATCCCTCAGGAGAACTGGAACATACACCCTACCCATGTGATCTCTCTCTCGTGACTGAGAGTTTCCAGCCCTGTGATTGGCTTATCAACTGCCAATCACAGGAGCACGGGTGATGTGAATCTACTTAAGCAGATAAGGATGAGACCCTTCAATGCAGGTTCAAACCAATTTCGTGTATATCCACAGGTCTTTACTCATCTTGCATATGCCTAACCGCCATGTGCTTCGTGGAATGCAACGGAACCTTAGCTGTTGCATTCCTGTGTCTAGCAGAGAGTCTCAACAGCGCCAGGAACAGCGGGGCTTTGATAAGTGAACAGGACATCGCCCCCAACTTCGCTGGAGTGTTGATAGGAATAACAAACGCTGTGAGCGCCATCGCTGGAATCATTACTCCATTATTCATAGGAGTACTTACTACTGACAATGTTAGTCTAACGTTAGCAAATGGATTTTCAAACTAACAACCGTCCCACTGTTGAGTAGCCAGCCCTTTCAATACCTCATGGTGTGTATTGTGTATGTGTATGCACGTTAGGCCCCGCCCACACGGCCGAGCTTTGCTCGACGAACTTTGTTCGATGTGACGTCAGAAGGGGAGAAACCGCGGCAAAGTTCTGACTTTTCTCGCTGTTTCTCCGCTTCTGACGTCACATCGGACAAAGTTCGTCGACCAAAGCTCGACCGTGTGGACGGGGCCTTAGGCATTATTGAGGGTATTTGCCTGTCCCCCTAATTGCAACCCTTTTTCCTTTTTTTTTTTTTTTTTTTTTTTTTTTTTTACTGCACCTACGTTCATATTCTCCCTCTTCCATCTTATTTTCCTTCCCGTCCTAACATCTGTTCCATAGTTCAACTTCGAGGTTTTCGTCCTATTACACATTTCAAAGCTGTTTACTCTCGATTTCCCTTTCATCGCTGCGTGACCTCATGTTACCAGCGCTTGGCCTTTGGTCTAAATTCTATATTCCATTCTAAACTGACAAATCTAAGGCTATTCACAGATAAAAATAGGTAACCTATTCAATAACATAACATTGGATTAAGTTTTATTATTTATTTATTTATTGCATTATTTTGTAAACGACAGCAGTTGAGTTTTTGTATATAAATGAACAAACAAGTAATGCTTCCAGCCGGGCTTTTGTTTATTTGCATTTAAAGTAAGTAGGTCACTTGATATAAGTAAATCATCATAAATAATTTTAGTGTATGTGTTCAAGAAACATTTTAGCGCATTTTGAAGCAAGCTAACTCTAAATCTGAGCAACTCTCAACACATAACTGTTAATAGTCGATCGCTTCTTACCCACCCCAAGGAACTCACGAACATTTAATGTAATCCAGCACCTGCCTTTCTTCCTCAGCAAACACTGAGCGCCTGGAGGATTGTTTTTGGAATAGCTGCGGTGGCCTACTTCATTGGAGGGTCGGCATATTTGATTTTTGGAACGAACAAAGTGCAGCCTTGGAATGAACCCAAAAGGAAATAGATACGGAGTTTTTTTTTTCTTTCTTTCTTTTTGCTGACTCTAGAAAAAAATAATACTTTCATATTCAGATAGATTATTTGCTTCCATATTTTGAATAAATAATATGTTTTCATATATGAATAAATTACATGCTAAAGTTACAAGATAAAAGGAATCAAAACTTAACTCACTAAAGAAAATACCATAATTCCATGAGGCAAATTTTGGAGAACTAGTACTCCTGCATCAACATTGTGTGGTGTGTGTGTGTGTTGTGTGTGTGTTTGTGTGTGTGTGTGTGTTTGTGTGTGTGCGTGTGTGTTCGGAAGCAGCTCTTTGACACGGGTACGAAAATCATTAGTTGAAACTATCACGAGTTGGGAACAATAATACACTTGCAAATTACATATAAAACTGCCAAAACAATACAAAGCATATCGTGTCCTTAAAGCGAGCAGGCTCCATTATCTATCAAGGCAGAAGATGAATGAGAACGTTATCTTTTGCACAATAATTCTGTACAGTGTTCGTCAGAGTGAGCGTGGTAAATCGGCAGTCTGAGACAAGTGCCGATATGCCATTGAGTAGTTATCGGTTGTGAACTAAGAATTTGTTTGTAAATGCGTAAGAAGAGTAGCTGAAAGTTGAAAAAAAAAATTATTACGAACAGGTAGAGAAAATATTATGCGACGAATTGTTTTAAACGATGGTAAACGAAATCATAAGTTAACTATGAATAGAGAGGGGGTTATAGGACTAAAATTCCTCTTGACTGTTTTCGCTCCGTAAGAAATGAATGGGGTCGTAATTGAAACAACCAGAAATTCGTTAATAGAGGAAAGTTAGTATGGAAACCCAAGTACTTTGAGAAAAAATAAAATTTATACAATAGCATAAAATAATACTTATTGATCATCAAGAAAATTAAATGACAACATATTTTATACAATATTATATATTTATTTGTATCAATCAACTTATACGGGTCTAAATGCTAATCTTCCTTATATTAACGATTTAATAGGCGATTCAAATCTGGACTTTTAATTTCTTACGGAGCCAGGTGGTCCAGCACGCGAACCGTGACGTCACGGCTACAGTTTTCTATAGCAGGATTATCAATCCTGTTCTATAGTTGGTTTCATTTCATCTGTCACTCTCAGGGTAGCACGTGATTGCCTGACAAAACACGTTTCCGATGGTCTTTGCCGACCTGTGATATAAACGGTTTCTTCAACAAGTTATTTGAATTTTTATAAATATGCAAATTACTCTTATCCCTTCTCGTATAAATCATAAACGTGCCGAATTCTATCGATAATGTACCAGCACACGGACACGAAGACGAGCTTGCATCAAACAATCTACTCATGCTAGACGTAGACGAACGAGAAGCTTTCAATAATTATGATTTATCTCATTAGTACAGCCCCGGTTACACTTGGACCTATGCTCACAAACTGTTCAAATCCCAAGATTTTCTTAACATTCAGATTTTATTCTAGTTACAGTTTCATTACATGTATATAGAAACAACTTTACTGTGATACCTAAGTAATATCTACGTCCATGAACTGAACATAACGCATAATAGTATTTAGTACTTTGGACCAATGAAGCTAGGCCTATAATACTGATTCGCCTGATATTTTATTCCATTGGCCTCCTTTTAAGCACACATTCATTCCACTGAAATCAAAACCACTTTTTATTGTAACCTTTATCTATTCGTTATATCGTTCTAATGCCCAACAATAAAAATAAAAAATAATATCTAGACTAACCATGTGGGTCATCAACACTAAAGATGACAAGAACGCAACTGGATTTCAAACTTGGTTAATAAGTTATTTGGCTAGTGACCAATCAATGAGCTATTATAATTTGTAAACTCAAGAAAATATATATAAATATGCAAAGCATTCTTAAAAGAAAACAGCAGTACCATTGCCAGTCATGTTCAAACTGAAATTTCCCGCCCTCCAGTCTCAGTACCAGGTAGAGTCGTCAGTGCACCGTACAGGCATTTCTCGAGGTTCTTTGCAAAGTTCTTGCTGGCCCTGTCTCCAACCCTTTTCATTTCTAGTGCTGTATCTCCGTTCAAAATCTTTCTTTCTATACTCTCTTTTTTTTTCATCTGTCCATCCGCCTGTGGTGTTTTTGTATGGTAACACTGCGTCCCGGGCTTTAGATAGCTACGCTATGTGTAAGTTTTAGGTAAATAAAAGGATATCTGGGTGTACATTTGCAACTGAAGAGTGTTTTAATAATTTACTGTATGCGAATTACACCGTTAATATTCGAAATAGGATATTATTATAATCGTTGAATGTAAGCTGAATGTAACTATCTACAGCCCGGGACGCAGTGTTACCATACAAAAACACCACAGGCGGATGGACAGATGGAAAAAAACAGAGTATAGTTACTTCCCACCCTTAATCCATGAATCGTGAAACAGCGGGCGATAAAAAGGCCTCCAAGTTATGATTGTTATTAGTTTCTTTATGATACTACATGACACAGAAATAAATAAATGCTTTAGGAACTGGAGAACTAATTCATCAAAGACATTTTTCAAATCTCGAATGTTTTAAAGACTGCGGACCTATCATGACTTATTTGAGTCTATGACTTGACCAGTAAGGAACCAGTCGTTTTGATACAAACTGAAACCTTTATTTCATATACATCTGTGAAGTGGATTTGATAAGACCTTAAATTGGTTTCCATGAAATATTTAAATATAAAAAATGTAATGCTCAAATATTTAAGATATTTTCGATAAAGCTGCGTTGGCTCATTTCACACGAATAGAGGATCACCTCCTCAATCATACCATATTAATAAGCATTAGCAACGTACTGTTTAAAACCTTCTAATTTCCAAAACCTATAGTGAAGTTTAAATACAAACATTGTATCCATTACAACGTACTCATTCCCCCAAACTATTGAGAATACGATTTTGTACAAAATTTCATGACTAGGGTCACCAAATGTAAGCGAGTCAAAATTGCTCCCAAGATTCTTCGGCGCAATCCAGTTTTCTGTACATCGTATCATCAAGGCCACCGAAAATAGCTCTATCGTTCAGTGATCTCGGTGAAATGCTGTATGAATCGCGGCCCATGAAATTTTAACAACGGCCAGGTGGTGGCCTGGCTTATATCATTGTCAAACGCTCGATTATGGCTAAATTTAACATTAAAAATTGTAAACTACTGAGGCTAAAGGGCTGCAATTTGGTATGTTTGGTGATTTTATGGTGGTTGATCAACAGACCAATTTGCAGCCCTCTGGGTCGGTAGTTTTTAAGATCTGATGGCGGACAAAAAAAAAAAAAAAAAAAAGTGCGGACGCAAAAATTGCGTACAGAAAAAAAGTGCGGACGGATAGACAAAGCCGGCACAATAGTTTTCTTTTCAGAAAACTATAAATCAAATAGAATTACATCAAACATCTATAAAAAAAAAGAAAAAAAAGTATATGTGATTTTCCTAACAGTCATGACCAAGCAGTTTGCGTAAGCACATGCCTTGAGAAACCAACAAGAGGATTTAACAATGGGGAACTATAACAATTCATAACGCAGTTCCTCAAAGTTCACTAACCAAGTTGTTTACTTTGGATTAGGTAATTATATATATAAAGGCCTACTATGAGATTCAGGGCCTCTGTAACACGGTTTTTTCGCAATAACTTTTTATCTATGCATTTCATAAATATAACGCTTATTCAGAATACATATTATATCAACACATAAATTTTGAGTGTATTCTGCACTACGTAGGTTGAGTAAATTTGGTACTTATAATGTAAAAGTGACCTTTTTTGAAGACCGGCCAACTTACTCAGAGAAAAGGTTTCGAACGCATTCGTTACGTAACTTATGACAGCATTTCTTTCCTCTTTCTCGATGGAAGATTTGCTATACGTAACGAAGGCTAAACCTCTGGCAACAATGACATACAAATTTAAATACAAGCAAAGCAGTACACCTTTATGAACTCTGGAACCTCTCCACTGATAATTGTCATAATGAACAAACCAACAAAATATGTTAATAAATACAAAAACACTTCGATTATTAGTCTAACTCCCAAAATAAGTTTCCTAAGAAATTACAGTCTACTTTATAGGTCACAATCAGATTGACAAGATGTAGGGAATAGTTGGTAATTATCAAAAACATAGTAGACAAGCTTGATTTGATAACTGCTATATCCAATGTCAAGCAATTTTTATTTATTGGCTATCTACCTATTTACTGAAAAAAAATAGCCGGTACCGTATATTGGCTTTAAACCTTCACCAATAATTATCGTCAGAATGGTGACTTCATGAGGCTCCACCCACTTTCGCCTCGTTAATCGTTATAATTCAGTATAACACTGAAGGCTACCATGGGCACTGTTGGATTAGAAAATTTAACTTCTGGCTATAAAAACTAATTTCTCGAGTAGTTGTAAGAAGTGCTAAATGATCCTCAAGGATCCCAGCAGTTGGCCTAAACGTTTAATTCATGTATATTACTGCTATACTGTTGCGGCACTACTGCTACAGTAGTATTACTACGCTAGCACTGATACCCCACCCACATCTATGTATCATTCCGCCATTCATAAAGTCTTTGGGTTTCAGAGCCAATGGAATTTCTGTCTGGTGGATGGGCGGGGCAACATTTAGTCAAGAGGTGTTTGTTTACCTTGCTTACGTAATGAATGTTTTTCGACTCTTGGCTCGTAATAATTGGCCATGGCGTCGGCTAGATCATTTTTACTCTATAAAAATTAAAACTATCGGATTTAGGTTATTGATAATGCTGACAAAATTTGTGTGTGGTTGTAAAATTCACATATGTCAACTTTCAGCTACATCCGATGCTTTGACAAGGAGCAAAGTCCAAAAAACCGTGTTACAGAGACCCTGAATCTCATAGTAGTTTAGTGTTAGCGGTCGTTACCCTATAAATTGAAAGTTGGTACTAGATGCTGCAGTTATATGGTAATGAGCAAACGCTTTAAAAGTACTCATTATTCTACTAGCATGGATGTCGTTTACCCGTGACATACTAGAATATACATATACACACATACACAATACACACATACATATGTGTGTGTTTAAGATTCTTTACCAGTCGTGAAGTACTAGGCGTAAACTATGAATTTTGCTAGTTATATGATTTTAATTAAGAGTAAAAAAAAAAGTAAATAAATAAATAAAAAATGCAGTTCGTTAACAGAGAAGAACAAATGTGATTGAATAAAATTTATTCTTTGTTTGGTGAAAAAGACCTTAATAAGATTAATGCGCTTTTGATGCGTCTAATTGTATTCACGCATGATACAAAAATATATTCAATAAAGCCTTATACGACGAATCACTTCTTCCTATACGTTGCATATGTCAAAGTTTGATAAAGGAAACAGACTTTTGTCCCATCTGGATGCGTGTATACCCCAAATATTTTAAGTCAATTTAGGTATGTTTAAGATTCAACGTATATGCATTTGTTTAAGGTTTAACTTGAATGCATTTGTTCAAGTTTCAACTTGAATGCATTTGTTTAAGACCCAATATTTGAAAATAACAGATTCAAATCTGATTTTCGAAAATGCTTGCTTGGATTCGATGTTCGAAAGTAATCATTAGAATGTCTATATTCGACTGTATTTCTTCGGAATCAATTAAATTCTGTTAATTTTCACTGAGAAAAAATACATGAAAATGTCCTAAAACGAACACACGAATCATCCATCAGTTCATCGTAGGCTCTTTGTTGGGCAAAGATGCTCATAGTCGAGGTACCCACGGTCTAGCAGAGCTACCCAACTCCCTCTCTGCATATTGTCTGCGGGAGTTGTTAGTACGATAGATAGCGCGACATGAATGCTAAACCACAACCTCTTCTTTCATCATTATTCGCGTTTTATGATCTACCGGTCGTGCAGCAGCAGTCCACAAGACAAAAACGTTGAAATGCGAACACGACGTAGCACAATGCACCACACCGTACGCACGCTTCGTACTGTCTACCAAGTGTGAACCGACAACTCCCATCTGGCTTGTTAAAGTATCGAAAGCTTGCCAGGTCACCATGAAAGTCGCTGGAAGACAAATTCTCTCTCTCTCTCTCTCTCTCTCTCTCTCTCTCTCTCTCTCTCTCTCTCCTCTCAGTTTATCGGCTGGAAGTTATTATATATCAAATAGTGTATATTTAAAGCTAGCGAACTTGATTCGGTTACGAGTGGGTCGCAGTGAATTTAAGTGAGCAGGTTTTGTTTGGAGCTAAATTATACTCAGACGGCTGTTATGCATCATTTCCTTGCTAACGTTCAACGGCTTAGACACAAGGAGCTTACCACAAAGTAAACATAGTCAACTAAAGTTGCTGGGCCTAGGCTTACCCACTCACCATGTTCTATAGATTAGTCTGAAAAGCAGTCTGGCTCTATTGCAGTAGTATTTCCGTATCTCAGCCACAAAAGTTATTATCAGCGGGAACGTCTTGTTCACATACGATATACTTTCATCCTGAAGGTCATCAGATATCATTATTGTGTTTGTCCAGGCTTTTAAAACAGTGAGTTAACATTTGCGCCGTGGCTGTGTACATAGGCCTACGACTCCTTTTGATGTGTATTTATTATGATCATTTTTCTAGCTTCATCAAACTAATCAAATCACCACTCTGCCCAAAAACATTGTCTATGACAAAGAATTTAGCAGGCTATTACTGATAAACCTCAAGAAACAAAAACATTCGTCCCTTTTAGTCTATTTCATTCACCAACGTAGCCTTTATGTAGATGTGGCACAACACGCATAGCAATCACTCTCGCGTCTCTGGAATCGTTTTTCCGATATCGTAGGCTTACTGTGATGAAGATGTAAGGTTTTTTCTGTCGTTGAATCAACTAACTAACATTTCGTCCCTCATTACTAGAAGTCCACGTCGTCTGCGTAATGTTTGTCCATTTATATCCCAACCCCCTCCCACCCCTACCCCCAACCCCAACAAAAAAAAAAAGCACACACACACACACACACACACAATTATTTACCGGGCACAGATTGAAGGTAACACTAGATCAATCTGAATTCCGATTAAAATTATTCCTCGTTGGTCTGACAGATCTGGGAAACTTCCCGTCAAAATATGGCTTCTAGCATCTATGCTCTCACAGCCAAAGTTTATATTTTTCTGTTTTTACGTCTTCAGAACCGAAATCAAAGAATCTCAATAACCCTATGCTTTGTTGTTATTTGTTACACAACCGAAGCTGAAGCTTTTCCGTAATACTAAGTTGTATATCAACAGTTTTAGAAATGGAGCTGAAGTGTTCTATGAGTCCTATATTCTGGCAATGACAGTTTCACATCCCGAGTTAGTTTTGAAATAATAATAAGTTCTGACGAATACTTTCACAGCCACACTTGATAGTTTCCCAATAGTCCTTACTTTTGATGTAGAATATTTACTCATTCGCTGTTGATTTCGAATAGTGTAGATTTATTTATTAGTACTGGTTATAAAACAAATTTTGGAGGGACCATCTTTATTTCATCGGCTCTTCTTTGAGTATTAACAATCTTAAATGTCACTCCACCAAAAAAAAAACTTAGGAATTTTCCTCCATAAATTTAATTCTTCACCACACGTTAAAAAACCGACCCTGCTATATATACACAAACAATCTTATGATCGAAAGCTTTGTATAAAAGGGCTCGTACAGAGCGAGAACCTTGACTTCATAAACCAGCATAATAGAGTCTGTCGCACTGTACAATGATACAATGATAGACCATTAATAGTGCTTATTTTCTTTATAGACCGGTAATTTGTGACAATACAAATTAACTTCTTTTTAGTCAGTAAGATTCCAATATTTTGAAACCTTGTAACCATTAAGAAAGATATGGTTATGTGAAATTGATCAACAATAGCTCAAATGCAACTTAGCGTTTTATGCAATTATTTTAACAAGTCTTCTTGTATCACAAAAATGTTACTGAAAGTGATTATATAGAACGGTATATAATGTACATCATATAAACAGATAAACACACCAGACAGATAGTCGAATTCTATCACAATGCAAGGCGTTACGATTCAGGAACATTCTGTTAAAAATGTTGACCAACTTTGGTGGGCCGTTGGTAGGGGAGCAGAGCATGCTTTGTCAAATTCATTCCAAAAAACAAGTTATCAAAAATAAATTAAAATAACTTTCCCATCATAAACTACTTTTTCAATATAAAGCTCAAATTTGGGTTTCAGTGGACAGGAAAGTTTGCGAGCATTAAATGTCAGAATTGAGTCATCCTACAGGCAACAGATTAATAATAAGAATAAAAAATCATCTGATGGGAAAGGAAGAAAGTTTCGTTTCCACTTTGTTCCTTCGTAAAGACTGCTGAGTATTTAAATCAGTAAACGGAACCGAATAAATGTTTAAAATGAGGTATCTTACATTCGAACACTTCAACAAAGGTGTAAAATACTTCTGAGAAATTTTCAGTCATTCTACTGAAGCTTGGGTGTCAATATGTCCTTTATGCATAAGGATCCAAGGTTTAAATGGGTGAAAACCTCTAATTCTGTGATAGCAAGTCTTGGCAGAAACAATACTTGATATAATTCACATCTTGTATGCAGTGACTCTGATTTCCATATCTGTTGACTCTGGATACGTCGCTCATCAGATGGTATCTGTCCCCATGAAACTGTAAATGCGCCTCCATCTCCCCTCCACCTGTAAAATAAAATAAAAAAAATTAATTAAAAAAAGTTAAACAAGAAAAAAATTCTAAAATTTCCTCCCTTTCTCTTCAAATGCGCGAAAAAAAGTAAATTAGTTAAACAAGAAAAAAATTCTAGTATTTCCTCCCTCTCTCTAAAAATGCTGGAACTTAACAGAATAAAACCAGGGTTTGGTGAGTAAATGATATCAAAGCTGAAGCTTGAAATAACAAGAAACAGACTAATCTTAACTGAAAGCTACTATATAACTCGTAACCGTATGAAATCAACGGTTAGATTAAGATCCTGACCCAAGGGATGTCACCTGCAGCTGACCCGGACCTATAGTCGGTGTCACCTGATCCGTCACCGAAATATATTGTCTTGAATAAACATTCTGTTATGGCGAAACATTGTTTATGATATCGGCAACGGTTTGGTTTAATTCCATCCTATTCGAATGTCAACAAACAAGACTTTGATTCCTACAGAAGCATTTATCTATACGCAAGACCCGAGATTATAAATATATACTATAAAAATAAAAAATAAATGTATTATTAAATACGCCCTTTTGAGTTACTGCAGATATAAGGGCCTATAATGACACAAAAAAGGTACCATTTTGGAATAATGGTAAATGTCACCAACGACACCAACCAGAGAAGGAGGCGCCCTGGGTAGCATATGCCCAAATTATGACCCAGTACCCAACCTTCCCTGAAGAAGCAGGAAACCAGAACTTAAAAACTAACCATATAACCTTCCTAATCTCATTATGTTCCCCACACCCAATTTACCTGACAAGATTGTTAACCTAACATAACCCAACCTAACCTAGGGATATTGTCAGAAAGACAGGGGCTGGTGCAATACTACCAGGAAATGATCTAACTTGCTTGTATGGTGCTTTTACGTTGCATGGAACCAGTGGTTATTCAGCAATGGGACCAACGGCTTTACGTGGCTTCCGAACTACGTCGAGAGTGAACTTCTATCACTAGAAATACACATCTCTCACTCCTCAATGGAATGGCCGAGAATCGAACCCGCGACCACCGAGGTGGGACGCAAACACCATATCAACCACGCCGCCGAGGCGCTTGCTTTTATCCCAGTATGGCAGTCTCTGCATTCATTTCAAGTAAGTTTTATTGTTTTAAGTAGGCAAGTATATAGTACGCAATCATCTGAAAGCAGATTTAAATCAAATCAGCCAATGCTTGCTTAACCAGCGTTCAATGAACTTCATTTCCTAACAACACCTACATCAAATAAGTCGAAATTATCTTTTGTGAATTAGTTAATGTTCTAAGATTATAACACCGTAGGTGTATATACTTTGGAGAAAACCTCCTAAAATGTAAAAAAATTTGGAAACGCTTGTAAACTTATATATACCAGGTTTCGTGACGAACAAGACGATGTAGTCAACGAATACAGTATATTTGTAACTAGCAGCAGGCACCTCTCTAGGATGCCCAACTCGTCCCCCGATGACCTGCAAGGAAACGAATTATTAAGAGTTACAGAGAGAATAATGATTTTGAAAAGCGATAATAATAAAAAGGGTGTTGCATCTCGGAACAGGACATTTAGGCAAGGAAATGTGATATATATATATATATATATATATATATATATATATATATATATATATATATATATATATATATATATATAATATATATATATATATATAATTTATATTATATATATATATATTATATATATATATTATATAATATATATATACTGTATAATCATACATATATATATATATATATATATATATATATATATATATATATATATATATATATATATATATATATATATATATATATATATGCTTTACCGCGACAAAATAATCTAAGCGTGACCAAAATTCAAGTCACGGTACTCGGCCCGATACCAAGTTTAAAGTTAATTAAAGGATGCGAGTCATATTACACATACTCTTTTGTAAATACTCCTAAGAAGTTGAATGTTATAAGGGTTTCATTAATTATATATTTTCCTAGCAACACAGGGTTTTGGAAGGTGTATCAACGTTTTTTTGTAACGGTGGTAAGTATACTATACTGCTCATTATTGAATAAATTTGGAAAAAAATAATATTTTTCCCCCATTTTTCAACATTCAACATTTGGGGGGGGAGGGGGAAACTCTGTCACGAGAGCATACACAATGTTCTAAGGGTTCCACAATAATAAAAATGTTAAAAGTTAGTGTATAATCTATAAACACTTTGTAAAAGCTTTCGAACCCAGGGAAAGGTTAGAAAGATTTTACAAAGCGTTTATGAATCATACACAAACTTTTAACATTTTTATTATTGTGGAACCCTTAGAACATTGTATATGCTCTCGTGACAGTTCCCCCCCACAAAAAAAAAAGAAAAAAAAAGGTTGAATGTTATAAAATGGGGGAAAAATATTATTTTTTTCCAAATTAACTCAACGCAGTCTACTAATCAATAATGAGCAGTATAGTATACTCATCGCCGTTACAAAAATAACGTGGCTACACCTTCCAAAACCCTGTGTGTTAGGAAAATATATAATTAATGAAATTACAAATAAGATCTCGCAATAATGTACTTTAAAATAATAAAATAAGAGGCGAAACAAGATACTTTACTTCTTAAATTATATACAAAATCAATAAATAAATCACATCGGCCTAAAATCGCACTTTTTTCCTTCGCGCCTTAAACACACAAACACAAATTCCCGCCAATCAAGATCCCTGTTACAGTGAATCAGAGGAGCGATTTAAATGCCCTGATGGGGTTCAGAAGATTCAGGTGTCTGCTGACACCCACAAGAATGGGGGTGAGTTGGCGCGTGTGGTGGTGGTGGTGGTGGGGGGGGGGATGAGATTTAACGAATATTCGTTCGCCAAGGCAGTTGGGATGACCATAAAAACAAACAAAAGATCGTAAGTATCATAAGGATAATAGTCATAGAAAACGACCCCCGAAAACCCTTTTTGTGTGGGGGGGGAGGGGTTCACTATCTAGGCAAGATCCGGAATGGGGTTTCCCATTTACTCTTGAATGACAAAATCAAATGCTTTTAAACAACAAAACTCCTGCCAGGCTGACCAACCTTATCCAGACTTAAAACCGAGCAGTTCTGGGAAAGCCTGAAGACCTTCGTTCAGAACCTGGATGGCAGAAACGGCGGCTTCACGAAGCCTGCTGTCACTCGGGTCAGCCTCTTCAGTGTGTTGGCAAGAACAATATTTGTCCGGAATCCCGGCGTCCTTGCAGGTTCGGTTGAGGGGAACCTCCTGGAATAAGCTCTGGCCGTATTTTGCTGGGGTCCTGTCGGAAGGATCAAGAGGCGGTTATCGAAGATGAAATGTCTTTCTGTATTAACTCACTTCTGAACAAATTAGTGCAAATTTGATGCTACTGTATAATACTGACGTTACTATGTATTTCCCAATTTATCAAATAAAAAGCTATTCTGTTTTTGGTGGTAGGCCTTTTTAAATCACCCAGTCTCTCTTACTGGATTCTTTCTTAGCTCAAGATGTCACATTTCGCAATGAGGAACACCTTGCGCAGTTGGTCAGCATTTGGGCTGTTTACTTCCTAAGTTTTATATACAGTAACATACATCTGCAACGAGATACCAACAGCAATAGTATGAAACGAGAACAGACGTGTTATTTTTCCTACAAGACATTTGGTACTAAATATCTCAAGACACATCGCTATTTAGGAAAGATGATTTAGATTGTAGGATAATATAATCATTCCTTTGTTCTGATTGAACAGGACCTGGAAAAAGCGGGTACAGTTTACAATACATTTGTCTTTTTTTCCTTAGGTATTCTGCATCACGTCGACTACCCAATAGTCATGATTCGGGGTAAGAAAAAAATATTTTCTTAACCTTTATCAACAGGGCTATGTACTGGCTATGCATCTGCATAATGTTTCTTATTTCCTTCCCCAACAACCATCTTTTCAGAGAAAATCGAATCCAGTTTAATTTATCAAAATAATCTTTGCACTTCTTTCAGTGATTGTCATAAACATAATCTGAATATCAGTGAAAAGTACCATGATGGTCACTGCTCTGCTAAGCTGCAGGCCAGATGAGAATGACTATAGTTGCTTATTCCAATGGCACCAGGGGTGACTTCAGAGAAAAGCAAGACAGCGTTCATCATTATATATTCATCCAAGTAAAAGCTAAATCTCGTGTAAAAAATTATTCCATAAACAAAATTTAAATTCGTTCTTCTACTCCATAATTTTGGCGGGGTCATATTTTCGAGGACCCAAAAAAATAGAGTACAACTGTAATATTTATTCACCTTTCCCTTAGACGTGCGTAGTCTCGTCGTAAAATGTCTCGAAGCGTTTCGAAAAGGTCGAATATCGAGGTCAGACGCTTCTCATTGGTCACCATATTGTGAAAAGCGTCTGGATACTGATCCTTGAACCAGTCAGGAAGTCTGATCATGACGTAGGGCATCCGCTCTTCCAGCATTCCTGGGTACGTCTTCCTGAATTCACCGAACCGCAGGCCGTGGTCACTGAGGAAGAAGAGCACCGAGTTCTCGAGGTAACCCCCGTCGTGCAGTTGCCTCAAATAGTCGACTGACGGCTCGTCGGCAAGAGCAGCCAAGTCCAGGTAATCGTGGGTTAAAGATGAAGTCCAATACAGGCCGAAATAAGGTACATCTTTCAAGACCTCAGCCATATCCAAAGATAACTTGTGGATAATTTTGATGGCCCATTTGCTACCCTGACACGGAGGGGAGACAGTTAACAAACCACTGTTGCCACTATGGCCTATGAGCTCATCAGAAGCAATGAAGTATGGTCTGGTGTAATAATCCGTCGGCTCTCGGACGAAGCCGAATTTCTTATAAGTAAAGGTTCCGATATTCGGAGCGTCTTCGGCGTATATCGTGACGTACCCATTCCCGGAGAAATTCTTCCAGATGAAAGGGTAGTCGTCGAATTTCGTCTCGTACCACCTCGTCGACTTGTGGAATTCGTCCAGGTCCCCCTGGGTGGGTCCCATGAGCATCCCCACCACATTCCGGTTCGTACCGTCAGCAACTTTGTTGAAACCCTGAAGGTCGATGGCGCGAAGCTTGTTCTTCAGGTAGTCGAAGGTCTTCGGCATGTGCCTCCGGAGGTTCCCTCTGGAAACGGAGTCCGTGCCCATGATGATGACGTTCAGTTTTTCGGGTCTCTTGCCTGCCGCCGCCACCTCTTCCTTGTGTTAATAGAGAAACAAGAAGAAAGTACTGTGATTTAAGGTCATCATTACTATAGTAGATTCCCATCATCCGTGCATTTGGTGTCTAGTCCAGTCCCTTAAGACTCTCCTGATTGCCTGTTGATAAGCCAATCACAGGGCTTATCAACATATTCTTGTGAGTGCAAAGTACTCACAAGAATATGTGCTCATTATGAATATTTGTAATCACAAGAATGGTGCTTGCCATTCATGGGATAATTTGTAATCACAAAGAATGTGAAACTCAATTGAATTGAATGAATTTGTAATCACAAGAATGTGTACTCATTATGAATATTTGCAATGACAAGAATGTGTGCTCATTATGAATATTTGTAATCAGAAGAATGTCTGCTCATTATGAATAATTTGAAATCACAAGAATGTTTGCTCATTGTAAATATTTGTAATGACAAGAATGTGCGCTCATTATGAATATTTGTAATGACAAGAATGTGTGCTCATTATGAATATTTGTAATCACAAGAATGTGTTCATTATGAATATTTGTAATTACAAGAATGTGTGGTCATTATAAATATTTGTAATCACAAGAATGTGTGCTCATTAAGAATATTTGTAATCACAAGAATGTTTGCTCATTATGAATATTTGTAATCACAAGAATGTCTGCTCATTATGAATAATTTGTAATCACAAGAATGTTTGCTCATTGTAAATATTTGTAATCACAAAAATGTGTGCTCATTATGAATATTTGTAATCACAAGAATGAGTGCTCATTATGAATATTTGTAATCACAAGAATGTTTGGTCATTATAAATATATGTAATCACAAGAATGTGTTCTCAATATGAATATTTGTAATCACAAGAATGTCTGCTCATTTATGAATATCTGTAATCACAAGACTGTGTGCTCATTATAAATATTTGTACTCACAAGAATGTATGCTCATTATGAATATTTGTATTCACAAGAATGTATGCTCTTTATGAATAATTTGCAATCACAAGAGCACACATTCTTTTGATTACAAATATTTATAATGACACCACATTTTTGTGATTACAAATATTCATAATGAGCACACATTCTTGTGATTACAAATATTCACAAATGAGCACACATTCTTGTGATTACAAATATTCATAATGAGCACAAATTCTTGTGATTACAAATATTCATAATGAGCACACATTTTTGTGATTACAAACATTCATAATGAGCACACATTCTTGTGAGTACAAATTTTCATAATGAACACACATTCTTGAGACTACAAATATTCATACTGAGCATACATTCTTGTGATTACAAATATTCATAATGAGCAATCATTTGGGTGACTACAAATATTCATAATGAGCACACAGTCTTGACATTACAAATATTTACAAAGAGCAAACATTCTTGTGATTACAAATATTCATAATGAGCACACATTCTTGTGATTACAAATATTCACAAATGAGCACACATTCTTGTGATTACAAATTTTCATAATGAGCACACATTCTTGTGACTACAAATATTCATAATGAGTATACATTCTTGTGATTACAAATATTCATAATGAACACACATTCTTATGATTACAAATATTCATAATGCGCACACATTTTTGTGACTACAAATATTCATAATGAGCACACAGTCTTGACATTACAAATATTTACGAAGAGCAAACATTCTTGTGATTACAAATTATTCATAATGAGCAGACATTCTTGTGATTACAAATATTCATAATGCGCACATATTCTTGTGATTACAAATTTTCATAATAAGCAGACATTCTTGTGATTACAAATATTCATACTGAGCACACATTCTTGTGATTACAAATATTCATAATGAGCACACATTCTTGTGATTACAAATTTTCATAATAAGCAGACATTCTTGTGACTACAAATATTCATACTGAGCACATATTCTTGTGATTATAAATATTCATATTGAGCACACATTCTTGTGATTACAAATTTTCATAATGAGCAGACATTCTTGTGATTACAAATATTCATACTGAGCACACATTCTTGTGATTACAAATATTCATAATGAGCACACATTCTTGTGATTACAAATTTTCATAATGAGCACACATTCTTGTGATTGCAAATATTTATAATGACCACACATTCTTGTAATTACAAATATTCATAATGAACACACATTCTTGTGATTACAAATACTCATAATGAGCACACATTTTTGTCATTACAAATATTCATAATGAGCACACATTCATGTCATTACAAATATTTACAATGAGCAAACATTCTTGTGATTAAAAATTATTCATAATGAGCAGACATTCTTCAGATTACAAATATTCATAATAAGCACACATTCTTGTGACTACAAATATTCATACTGAGCACACATTCTTGTGATTACAGATATTCATAAATGAGCACTCATTCTCGTGATTACAAATACTCATATTGAGCACACATTCTTGTGATTACAAATATTTATAATGACCACGCATTCTTGTAATTACAAATATGCATAATGAACACACATTCTTGTGATTACAAATATTCATAATGAGCACACATTCTTGTCATTACAAATATTCATAATGAGCACACATTCTTGTGAGTACAAATATTCATACAGAGCACACATTCATGTGATTACAAATATTAATAATGACCACACATTCTTGTGATTACACATATTCATAATAACCACACATTCTTGTGATTACAAATATTCACAATTGAGCACACATTCTTGTGATTACAAATATTCATAATGAGCACACATTCTTGTGATTACAAATATTCACAAATGAGCACACATTCTTGTGAGTACAAGTATTCATAATGAGTACACATTCTTGTGACTACAAATATTCATACTGAGCACACATTCTTGTGATTACAAATAATCATAATGTGCACACATTCTTCTGATTACAAATATTCATAATGAGCACACATTTTTGCAAGTACAAATATTCATAATGAGCACACAGCCTTGTCATTACAAATATTTACAAAGAGCAAACGTTCTTGTGATTACAAATTATTCATAATGAGCACACATTCTTGTGATTACAAATATTCATAATGAGCACACATTCTTGTGATTACAAATATTCATAATGAGCACACATTCTTGTGATTACAAATATTCATAAAGACCACACATTCTTGTGATTACAAATATTCATAATGAGCACACATTCTTGTGATTGCAAATATTCATAAAGAGCACACATTCTTGTGATTACAAATATTCATAATGAGCACACAGTCTTGTGATTACAGATATTCATAAATGAGCACACATTCTTGTGATTACAAATATTCATAATGAGCAGACATTCTTATGATTACAAATATTCATAATGAGCACACAGTCTTGTGATTACAAATATTCACAAATGAGCAAACATTCTTGTGATTACAAATATTCATAGTGAGCACACATTCTTGTGATTACAAATATTCATAAAGAGCACACATTCTTGTGATTACAAATATTCATAATGAGCACACATTCTTGTGAGTACAAATATTCATACTGAGCACACATTCTTGTGATTACAAATATTCATAATGAGCACACATTTTTGTGGTACAGTACTTCCCACATTAGAGAGCATACTTCCACCAAGAGCATTCAATTTAAATTGAACTAACTTTTCCATTTGTTAGACCACGGAAAATTAAACTTGGTAAATTTGATCATCATCATATCTGAATATGGAAATGGAACACTTCAGTTGCTGAAAAGCTTGCATTCATTACCGGCGACTAACCATTACAGTTATTCAGTACGAGACAGGATGTCACGCATGCGCAGTTTACTTGATGACAATGAATTTCGACCTTTAAATCATTAAAAGAGCAAACCCTACAGTTATACTCAAAAGTAATGGTTAG
>NC_087218.1:444574-522074 GCF_015104395.2 Macrobrachium nipponense
CAAAAGTAATGGTTAGAGAGGTTGAACAACAAGATTGAAGAAAGGAAGTAGGAATGGATGTAGATTGAATTGAATTGAATATAGAATACAGAATTCTTGTTAGAATAAGATTCACTACTCGGGACAGTGTAGTTGATTGATAGAATATTTATCTTTATTAAACATTTGAATTGTGGAACCATTAAAAAGCAGCAAAGTCAAACAGCAAACCCACCTTAAATTTTTTAATTTGTTCCTGAGCTTTCCTTGGTTGTATAAAATAATGGACATCTTTGTAGACCGACCACCAGAACTTAGTGTCGTCACATGTTACGACTATTCCGTCATCGTGAATGAGCGTCTTGGCCGAGGTGATGGGAACAGCCTCTTTCAAGCTAGGAAAAACGGCACAAAAAATCAGCAAAAGGTTATTCTATTTCTAACTACCTTCAACTAGTACTAAATCTACTTAAAAAATGCATGCTACTCACTATTTACATAAAAAAAAATATAAAATGTTGCGGGTAAAATAAGACCCTTTTCTTGAGTCTTACTCTTGGTACATATCAAATTGTTTAAAAAAAAGCTCTTCAAGTTTTACGAAGATTACTGTCCCTATCGTCAGAGGGAGTGAAACTACATCAACATTTCTACGCTAACATTATATACAAAGTTCCTGCTTGATCTTACCAGCACCTGCCCAATCTGGTTTGTTGCAGTTATGTTGCCTATCAGCTGATTAGTAGCAAGTATTCATGCTGGGTGTTGGTCAAGGTTTTCCATCAGTCCAAGGAATTACTGAATTATCAGGTGAGCTTACTTTCTCTAAGCACATGGGTGGCGTTGATCTCATCTCAAGTATTAGGAGATCAATACTCAGCCACCTTGGGAATTAAGTTAATGAAGACCCCTTCTGTAACCCTACGACGCGTTACCTTATTGCTTTTGTGTACAGGCTTATAGCCCTTCCACAACCCTACCACACTTTGCCTTACAACTACTTCTGTATACAAGTTTAATGTCTTTAAAATTCATTCAAAGGTTAAAATCCCAACAATGTGTGGCTATAGTAGATTCACATCGCCCATGCCTTTGATGTCTAGGCCTGTCCCTTACGACGCTCCTCATTGGCTGTTGATAAGCCAGTCACAGGGCTGGAACTCTCAGTCTCTCGAGAGAGTTCACATGGCGGGATGTATGTTCCACTTCTCCGGAGGGATACGTTTGACAGACGCATCCCTCAGGAAAGATGGAACATACTTCTTGCCTATGTGAACTCTCGAGAAAGATTGAGAGTTTCCAGCCCAGCGATTGGCTTATCAACAGCCAATCAGGAGCGTCGTCAGGGATGGGCCTAGACATCAAATGCACGGTTGATGTGGATCTGCTATAATGCGTTGTTTATATCATTAACATTAATGCGTTTTTCATAGAGTTTCTCTAGATAGTAAAACTTTATATAGAACTAAACTAGGACATTGACTTGAGGAAGCTGGAAAGACATCTTTCAAGGTAAAAATTTACATTGGAAAAAACCCGAGAGTTGAATATAAAGTTGAATATAGAATTTAGGCCAAAGGCCAAGCACTGGGACCCATGAGGTCATACAGTGCTGAAACGGAAATTGCCAGTAAAAAGTTTGAAAGGTGTAACAGGAGGAAAACCTCAAAGCAGTTGCACTAAGAGTCAAGCGTTAGGAGAGGGTGGAAAGTAAGATGAAGAAAGAGAATATGAAAGGAGGTATAGTAAAGGGAACGAAAGTGGGTTGGGGGAAAGAACCGACGGCCACATACAAATTACCTCACGGAGACGTCGACTTAACCCCCGCCCCCTGCCCCCCCCCCCAAAAAAAAAAGGCTCCCCCATCCCCCTCGCAACCCATCTCTCTATCACACCTCTCCCCCAACCACCTCCCTCCAATTCTCCCACCCTTTCTCTCTCTCTCTCTCTCTCTCTCTCTAAATTGTATACAGGGAGATTTATAGTCTTAAGTTCAAGAATAGAAATGTTGGGTGTTGTACCTAATCGATGGTTAATGGACGCGACTGTCTTGGCTCGGCTGGCAGTTCTGAATACAGTACTTAAGCAGTTTACCATAACTGTTCACTGGCACGCGATCGCTGAGAGTGGTTTGTCGCTGGGTGGTTACGAAGGTGACCTACTATCCCTATTTGCTTACATGCGCAAATGAACGCAAACGTGTGATTGCTCTCCGACTTCTCAATGCTTTCAACCAAGAGGAGAAAGTTAATGCACTGAAAGTATGTCTTAACAGATCATTATGAACCATTGTTCAAAATTTTTACCCCGTAAGAGAGGTAGTGTCGTCAGTACACCCTCACGTGGTGCACTGTAGGCTAAATTACTTAAGGTTCTTTGCAGCTACGCAACCCCTTTCATTACTTTTACTGTACCTCCTTTCATTTTCTCTCTATTCCATCTTACTTCCCACCCTCTCCTGACATTTGTTTCATAGTGCAACTGCTTTCAGGCTTTCCTCCTGTTACACCTCTCAAACTTTTTATTGTCAATTTCCGTTTCAGCGCTGAATGACCTCATAGGTCCCAGTGCTGGGCCTTTGGCCTAAATACTATGATCAACTCAATTCATAACAGTTTTTATGTAAAGCCTTATGCAACAAATTTCACAATGATATAAATTTTTAGTGAAATTATATATAGTTTGTTTGTATGGTGTTTTTACGTTGCATGGAAGCAGTGGTTATTCATCAACGGGACCAACGGCTTTATGTGACTTCCGAACCACGTCGAGAGTGAACTTCTATCACCAGAAATACACATCTCTCACCCCTCAATGGAATACCCGAGAATTGAATTCGCGGCCACCGAGGTGGCAGGCCAAGACCATACCGATCACGCCACTGAGGCGCTTGTGAAATTATAGTGATATCAATATCACGATAACTGTCATCAAACCCAAGTGTTCCTAAGTAATCGGTTTTTCCCCCATAATTTACTTTACATTTGAGAAGGTGCCGTTAGGAGGAGTATTGCTTTGAGGAAGATTATTGGTCTTTTGAGTGTGGAACCCGTCATTATCGATTCTGTCTGCGATGGTGTGGATGAGCTATTCCTTGACAGCAATGACGGTTACAATTAAATCTATCAGTGGTGTGATCTGTATGGTCTTGGCCTGACACCTCGGTGGCCGCGAGTTCGATTCCCGGACATGCCATTGAGGGGTTAGAGATGTGTATTGCTGGTGATAGGAGCTCACTCTCGACGTGGTTCGGAAGTTACGTAAAGCCGTTGGCCCCTTAATGAATAACCATTGGTTCCGTCCAATGTAAAAACGCCATACAAACAAACAATTAAATCTACGAATACTTGTGTGTATCATTAGCTGTTAATTCGATAACTAATATTACTTATTTTACAATTTTACTGACACCATCTAGTTGTAGAATGATTATGCCCTTTGCCCAATCTATCTCAACGCAGTATACGAACGATCGGACAACAGGCACAGAAAAACGACCATACACACACTTACAATCTAAGTTCAAGAAATAGTATTTCCCACGACAATTCTTAGACAACAAAGTAGAATGAGGTTGAACATCACAGTAGAGCTCATTAGCAAAAACCACTCAACTCATTGTTGGGATATACATATTTGAGTTACAATGTAGCAAAATCATGCAATATAATATTGTACAATGTATGTATTTATATTTTCCAGTGTGTTAGTGTAACTCAGACGAGAGAGAGAAGGGGGTGAGAGAATTGGAGGGGAAAGAGGAGGGAATGGGAGAGGGGAGAGGTGTGTTAGAAGGATGGGTTTGCGAGGGGGATGGCGAGAGCTTCTTGTTTGTGGGTGGCTTTTTTTTTTTTTTTTTTGTTTTGGGGGGGGGGGGGGGGGGGGTTGCGAAGGAGGAACTCATGAAGTGGAGTGGGCTAAGTCGACGTCTCCAAACCTGTGCTCAGATGTTTGGGTTCTGACTGACCATAACTTAAAGTCTTGAGCAAACTCCTATCGCATCGAAATTTGATTAACTCCTATAATAACATTATAAATAATGGCGGAGCTTTGTAAGCATTGCGTTAGAATGTCATCACTGACAGCGTTTTTAATTAAAAGCCTTGAAGAGATTCCCGAAGAACGATGCTACATCGGGTCTGAAATGGTTAGACGTTTATTGTGATAGGACATGTTTGATATTTTCTGACTCTCCCTGAACCACTTTTAGTTTCCTAAAAAGAAAACTACCATGCCGGCTTTGTCTGTCCGGCCGCACTCTCTGTCCGCTCTCATATCTTAAAAATTGCTGAGGCTAGAGGGCTACAAATTGGTGTGTTGATCATCCACCCTTCAGTCATCAAACATACCAAAATGCAGCCATCTAGCCTCAGTAGTTATTATTTAAGGTTAACGTGACCTATAATCGTGCTTGGGGCAACGATATAGGACAGTCCACTATCGGGCAGTGGTTAAAGTTTCATGGGCTGCTGCTCATACAGCATTATAACGAGACCACCGAAAGATAGATCTATTTCCGATGGCTTCGATTATACGTTGTAGTGGCTGTACAGAAAACTCGATTGCGCGGGAGAAACTCCGGCGCATTTTTCCTTTTTTTTTTATTCCTCTATTTTCACATTGTCATTTTAGAGCCTTTTTCCGGCAAGTATCATGGATTCGGTAAGTCGTGGAAATATAAGTTTTGGTGAAATTTATCTCCTCGTTTAGACAAGTGTCGCAAAGTCTTTTGGGTCTTAGGAAAGACCTGCTGCTACTCCTTCTCTCTCTCTCTCTCTCTCTCTCTCTCTCTCTCTCTCTCTCTCTCTTTCTCGTGTTATGGTACTGAAAATGGTGAATGCAAGAATTTGTATGTGGCACACTTTAGTTTCGAAAGCCTTGAGGATTCTTTCTGCTGGTGCTTATGCAAAAAGGAAGGAAGTTATCTCAGATCTTTTCCAATGTGAATTTTATGGCAAATTCTTTAGATTTTAATGAATCTAGAAATTAAATCAGGGAGTCGTCATTAACTAGTTCCAATAAGGCAAAAGATAAATAGCTAATATGGCGGTCCCCAGTTTACGACAGGGTTTCTGTTCCTGAGACGACGCGCATCGTAAGCCGAAAATCGTCATAAGCCAAAACATCGTCGAAAATCGTCAAAAATCCTAAGAAAATCCTACTTTAATGCTTTTTCTTGGGTGTAGTTAAAACAACTATTGTAAACTCCATTTCTATTGCATTTTTCATAAAAACACCCTTCAAATATTGATTATTTTGCTTTTTGGAGTCATATTTCTTCTGTCAGATTGGCGTGGTAAGCGTTGTAACCCTGGAACATGCGCCGTAAACCTGGAAATAATTTTTGATGAATATAATTGAAAAGTGTCGTAACCTCGAAACGTTGTAAGCCGAAAGCGCCGTAAGCCGGGGACTGCCTGTATAGGGAAGGAAGAGGAACCTAGTGTTACCCAGAACATCTGTATAGTTTATCAAAACTGAAAAATACATCAGTGACTCAGTTTGATCAGTTAGCATATTTTACCCACTGGTATTGGGGTGTTATAGACATATCCATCACCTTTTGATACATATAGTTAGTTGGAGCGAATGTAACAGAAGATCAGATAATGAGGAAAAACAGAAATGAAGGTGAGACAGACTCTGGCAAATGTTTAGCTGAGGTGAATGTCCTGAGAAACAAATTAAATACACGAAAGGGTTAGGGAACCGACTTTACCACATGAAGTTGAACTGCCCAAGTAACTTGAGCTGAAATGCATAACTGGATTACTGATCCAACTTTACCTTATGAGGATGAACTGTCTAAGGAACTTGGGTTAAAATGCACGATGGGAATACTGATGCAACTTGAAACTATGAGAGTGAACTTCCTTCCAAGTAACCTTAAGCTGATCCAACTTTACCTTACAAAGGTGAACTGCCAAAGAAACTTGAATTGAAATTTTTGACGAGGGTCCTGCTCATTAAGCTGTTAAATGCAAATAAAACTGAAGAGGCGAGGCTGTCGAGAGCTCTTTGTAAAGTAATAACAGAAGAACTGGTAGAGAAAAATAGATATGATAACCATATTGTTTTGGCAACTTTTAGGGAAAGAGACTGACCTGTGTATTTAGGGGTACTAAGATCAGCTTCAGAGCGAGGACCAGGATAGACATGAGAAAAGGTGCGGAATTCCTGGATGAAGATGGAAATGTGTCAAGTCTAGGTTAGACAAACTGTCATTGGTGGTGTTGGAACTGAATGGTTTTGTAACTGAGAGCATCCACAGAGAGGAGGGACTAACATGCTGCTCTTTCCCTGTTGGAGTAGGACTGTGTAACAGCTGTTGCTCAGGAAATGTCATGTGCAAGGATTCACCCTGGACTGAACAGTTAAATGGGAATGTGTTATGCTGATGTGGCTTCTCAAGGAAGCGCGTGGCAGTGTCTATTTACATGTTTTTCTGGCACCATCCTTATTTTGGGAAAGTAGCTTTCTATGAAGAAAAAAAACTGGAAAACAAAATATAAATGTAGTTACTCCACAGACCGACATTCAACATATTTACACACAAAACTTACACATATTTATTGTCGCAGTTTATGTCATATCTATCGGGCTTTTGTTCCACCCTCTGAATGGCCTGATAATAGCAGCTTACAGTCGCTTTTGATGACCCATACAAAGGCAGCCTCTCTTCGTAGAAGAGGAGATTTGTCCCTGAAACCTCAGTCAAGGGATCTTTTGTTGAACAAACTAGCTGCAAAAAACATGCATTGCATAAATTGGGCATACATTATTCAACCTGTAAAACAATATGAAAAAAAAACATAATAGGTGTCAGCAGTGTATTAAGCTTTCTGATACATTTGCAAAAGGTTTGTGAAAGCGTAAACTAAGAGATATGTATTGCTTTAAAGAATATTTTTGATAATACAATCATTCACTAAATGCAACCTCTTCCCTAACATGAAATTTTCTAAACTTATTATTTTATTTAAAGAAGCATTACTGAAAAAGACCATCGACTGATTGAAAAAATAAAAACTTTTAATCAGCCTCGAAGTCATGCAAGAGGTATTGAGGACTTGGACTTGGGAACAAGATGGCACAGGGTGTCATGGGTATGAATTAAGGAAGCCTTGAGAGACAGGACAGAAAGGGATATTGATAGCAGGAAGTTTTTATTACGAAGCTGATACAAATATTTGTGCACTACAGATGCTCACGAGGCTCTTGAGTAGACTTGAGCCACAAAATGAAGAACTATATATACTCACCTCCTTGGGCTCTGTCACCCTCTCACGAAACTGCACTATACTGGGGTGGTTAGGATCGAAGTCTGGGATGACACAGGTGGGCGTATCGATGAGTGGAGGGGAACCTGAGAACAGAATAAACTTCTTTAAATAATAAGTACAATGTCATGGCACCACAATGTGGAATAATTTTTGTCCAATAGTACCAAAGAATTCGTTTCATTTTGCCTTTACAAATTAAACCCTCCTCTCTGTTTTACATGTTTCTAATTTTCCAGTTCTGACACAACTTGGCTTTTCCTGAATTTTATTTTAACAAGAAGACTATTTTCAGGAATACTTCATATAATAGTGCTGCTTTTTCAGCATAACCAACTGCTTTAAGAACAAATTGGAATCCAAATTAAAATCTTAAGCAATCAATGTTTGTAAATGCAAAATGTACAAATGGTTTTTGCAAAGCACAACGGTCTCCTGTGGTAACAAATCCCATGGAATGGGTCGACTAAACTGCTGTTGTTCGGCCTCTGCTGAGTGGCACTTGGCAATATGTTAATAATGTTTGCCAGTGTCCTGCATCTACAAAGTTTACTAATACTAGCAAACATAATGTATACAAAATTATATGTATGATAAAGTCGTAAAGTAATTAAGTCTACGGGCATAACCAGCCCCTTTTCACGGGCAGAACCAGCTCCGTTTCAAGGATGAAACCCCATTGTAAACCTCTTGGGGGTCCCCACTATTATCCTGCCAAGTTTAATGACCATCGGAACACCCGTTTGTTTATTTTATTTTATTTTTATAGTGTTTTTACGTTGCATGGAACCAGTGGTTATTCAGCAACGGGGGACCAGCCGTTTGGCCGTGATTGAATGACAGATGGACGGACAGACATACCGCCCATTATAGTAAGAAGTCTCTCGTCAGCCAGTAATGGAATTCATTGACCCAATGTCAAGGCTGTTGACAAATATTCACCAACTTCTAAAGTGTGCTAAACGTACTTGAATTAATTCAAGATCTCTTTCATATAGGTATATGTGTAATGGCTATTGAGGTAAAAGCATTTGGATTGTCTTGTCATTACTGGTAAACTGCACTCATACCAGACATCAAGAAATGTTCTCAATTTCCACTCCAGAACATTATTCTAAAAGCCATGACGAGTAAATATGTTTCCTAATATTCTTAATACTTCGACTGTATTTACTCCAGTAACCTACCACGCACTTCACAGTGCATCAACAAATGTCCCTACTAAGTCTATTACGAGTAAATGCTCAAACTATCCTGACTGAAACACTTTTCCAAGTTTTTTTTTTCTTAGGGAATACGGGAGCTGTCAATCAGGCACGAATTTCTACGGTTTTCAACGAAAGAAAACTATATTGACTCCATATCAACCAGTAACAATGAGGAACTAAAGCATTTTTGATGGCTAATGTGTGGAAATATGCAGCTGTTGTTTGCGATTAATGGGGCACCCTACTAAAAAATCAAACTTGTAGAAAACCAGACTTAATCTCTGTGATTCATAGCACTCCACGAAAATAATAATAATAGTAATAATGCCTTTATTCCACAATATTACAGTGGGTATTCTTACAATGTGCACTGGATTAACATATACATATATTATATATAAAAGACCTTTTGGGGAGAAAGAATCAGAGCCTCCAGGTTTTTTTTTAATTAGAAACACTACTAACAGCTCTCTGCTGATCTTTTGATTTGATTTATATATAATTTTGGCATGATGCCAAGCACTGGGGCAAAACAAAGGCCATTCAGCGCTGAAACGGAAATTGACAGTAAAAGGTTTGAAAGGTGTTACAGGAGGAAAACCTCAAAGCAGTTGCACTATGAAACAACTGTTAGGAGAGGGTGGAGAGTAAGGTGGAGGAAAGATAATATGAACGGAGGTACAGCAAAAGGAATGAAATTAGTTGCAGCTAGGGGCCGAAGGGAAACTGCAAAGAAACTTAAGTAATCCCCACATTGCACCGAATGAGGTGCACTGACGGCACTACCCCCCCCCCCCCTCTACCCCCACCCACCCACCCCTACGGGGCTCTCTGCTGGTCGTTGCTGGACGTAATTGCTGTTCAGGGGATTTCGAGCACTAATTTCGCCGCCTTGTTGGCTTCGTAGCTTATAAATCAAGGTTCTTTTGGTTAAGCACATTGAAGCAGCTTTAGACCTACACGTCTGTTTCTCAAAGGACATCTCGCATAAATAGAACCGTTAAGGTGATCAAGGTTTGTTTACATTTTCGTACACGAACTTTTCAGCGGCGGCTTCTCGTGATCACTGGAGAATACATCCCACTGCAGAACAATAGCTATTTATTTCCCCTCCTGCACTTACTAAAATGTAACTCAATCTCAAATCCATGATGAGTAAATATTATCTATAGTTTTATCAATTTCAAGAATGAGATTTACCATATTTACCTTGACATCCATAATTGCAGTGATATTCGCTACTTCTGTATCCATGGCTTATTATATATGGAGCAAGAAAGAAGACCACCCACAAAAGCCACAAGAGAGACACGTAGTACAGCTTCTTACATTCTGAAAAAAAAAAAAATAAACTGTAAATCCATCAAGTGAGAATAATGAAACTGATTATTATCATAAGTATTATTATTCAAAAGCCAAACGAATATTTTATATATATATATATACATATATATATATATATATTAATCTAATAAAAGGAGCCCATAAAAAACACCAAAAATGTAGAGAGAAAAGTACTATATTTCAGAGACTGCTGTCTCTCTCTTCAGGTATATGAATGAGAAAAGTTTACAGAAAAGGTGGTATTTATACCAAGAGATTCGTCCCACAACAAGTAAGCCAATTTAGGTCACCCCCGCTGATAATCTTCCTTTAATCTTCTTAAGCGTTGTTGAATGAACACTGCGTCGACGATGTCCGATGTCCAATTCCCTTTTGAGATGTTCATTACCTGCTTCTCTTTTATTAAGGCCGATTCCATCATTTGACTCTTGTACCGGCAGTTGCTGCTATAAATTACACGTGACATATTCCAGTTTATTCTATGGTTATGTTCATTTATATGATTGAAAATAGCCGAGTTCTGTTGTCCATACCTAACTGACCGTTTGTGTTGTATTAATCTCTGGGGAAGTGATTTACCTGTAAATCCGATGTAAGATTGGTCACAGTCCTGGCATGGGATCTCATATACCCCAGAGTCTTTGGGCGATGATCTTTTGTTGGACGTTAATCAGGGATTTGGCTAAGGTATTTGGGTAGGTAAATGCAAAAGGGTTGGATTTCCCAAGGGTGTGAGTTACTCTCTTAATCGTCTCCAGGTGGGGAATTTTTATTTTATTGTTGGGTGTGGATGACATACTAACATTTTGGGATAATAAGTGGGGTAATTTTAATGAATTCCTCTCAAAATTAAACGCATTAGTGCCCAGCATCAAATTTAAAGTTGAATGGGAAACAGACAACAAAATTCCTTTTCTTGATGTTTTAATAATCAGAGACACGACAGAATACAAATTTACCATATACAGAAAACCAACGTTCTCACTTTCATATATTCACTACTTTAGCTATCATGACAATACTATCAAGATAGGTCTAGCTAGCAACCTATTCTTAAGAGCCTTACGAATTTGTTCCCCAGATTTCCTGGAAAAAGAATTTGAACTAATTCGCAAGCAACTTTCATCTTTAAAGTATCCTGACCATATAATTGAGAAAGCAATTCAAAAAGCAAACGTAATTTCTACCGACCCCCTAAAGACAAGACCAGAGACACACCCAACAATAAAATAAAAATTCCCCACCTGGAGACGATTAAGAGAGTAACTCACACCCTTGGGAAATCCAACCCTTTTGCATTACCTACCCAAATACCTTAGCCAAATCCCTGATTAACGTCCAACAAAAGACATCGCCCAAAGACTCTGGGGTATATGAGATCCCATGCCAGGACTGTGACCAATCTTACATCGGATTTACAGGTAAATCACTTCCCCAGAGATTAATACAACACAAACGGTCAGTTAGGTATGGACAACAGAACTCGGCTATTTTCAATCATATAAATGAACATAACCATAGAATAAACTGGAATATGTCACGTGTAATTTATAGCAGCAACTGCCGGTACAAGAGTCAAATGATGGAATCGGCCTTAATAAAAGAGAAGCAGGTATGAACATCTCAAAAGGGAATTGGACATCGGACATCGTCGACGCAGTGTTCATTCAACCAACGCTTAAGAAGATTAAAGGAAGATTATCAGCGGGGGTGACCTAAATTGGCTTACTTGTGACGAATCTCTTGGTATAAATACCACCTTTTCTCTTCTACATTTTGGTGGGTATGGGCTCCTTTTATTAGATGGAATTCTGTTGTTACAGAACACTTTTACAGTATATATCTATATATATATATATATATATATATATATATATATATATATATATATATATATATATATATAAACGTCCTAGTAAAGGACGTTTAAACGTCGAAAGGTCTCGCGGATACTCCTTCGTTTATTTTCCTTCGTGGCATATATCTTTATTTTATGGATTTATCATGGATTTATCACGTTCCTAACTTCGTGATTCACTTATATATATATATATATATATATATATATATATATATATATATTATATATATATATATATATATATATCTGTGTCACTAAATAGTGTGTGACAATATATGCAGCCAAGGCCACAGAAACAATAAAAGAAAGCAGTACCAAGTGCTTACGCATTACTTTGAAACATGTACGAGGTACAGTGCTAAAAAAACACTCCGAGAATATCTAAAAAAGTAAACGAAATTACGGAAACAGGTTAAATCCTATGACATGTCACTCCTTCTAGGCCGGTCCCTTACGACGCTCTTGATTGGATGTTGATAACCCAATCACAGGGCTGGAAACTCTGTCTCTCGAGAGAGTTCGCATAGGCAGGATGTATGTTCCACCTCTCCTAAGGGATAATTTTGAAAGACGTATCACTCAGGAGAGGTGGAACATACATCATGTCCGTCTGAACTCTCGAGAGACTGAGAGTTCCAAGACCTGTGATTGGTTTATCAACAGCAAATCAGGAACGTCGCAAGGGACTGGCCTAGACATCAGATGCGCGGTTGGTGTGAGCACAATGCCAAGAATCGCCTTCCTCACATACTTCAACTTATGTTTACGATGAACAACAGCAAGCACCTTAACAACCACAGTATCAAACAAGCAACCGTGGTAAATATTGCCCTACCAACGAAAGCACAATAAATCTTCACCCCCAAAGGCACGCAAACAGAACGATAATGAATCATTCACGTAAAAAAAAAAAGAAAGAGAAAGAGAGAAACCCATTTGTGTTGTCTGACACTCCACTATTTATACCTACTTCCACTCGCTTTGGGCTAAATTGTACTGAATTTACATATTGTCAAGAATGAGCGACTTGTGGTTAATACCGCGAATTATCTTCGATGGGAGACTGACGATGTATTTATTTATGTTTATTCATTTATTTACATATATCTAGAAATACTGGACTTCTGGTCAGACAAACTGAGATTGCAGTCATTTCATCAACGAAAAAGACCTGAGAATGTCTCCCCATTTACGTGTGTGTGTGTGTGTAGGCAACGCCTGACAAGCTTTACCCTGTCATCATATTAGATATTGATAGTCTTTGGTCGTTTCATTTTGAACGTTAGAGTGGAATATATATATATATATATATATATATATATATATATATATATATATATATATATATATATATATATATAATATCATCGAGCTACAAATGTCCTTTAATATCTAATTCACTCTACCTCGGAATTAATATATTTTCATATATGCTTAACCGAAGGGGAATTTTTATTAGGCGATAATAGAATTGTCGGCGCCCAGGCGCGAACCCAGGACACCATACAAATCCAGGAACGTCAGTGAAGCTTTTACCCACTCCACCACCGCAAGAGGCTATAAGTTAATGCCGTCTCTCACCCTCAAATACCTTTTGCGCTCAGGTATTCGCTGATTTGGAGCCAGCATTAACCCTCCTCGACCTCAGTAGTGCTGTGTACTTATGACAGCACGTAGCCATTAATTTAAGTCATATCACATTACCGTGATTCATATACATACATCGAACTACATTTGTAGCTTGATGTATGTATATGAATCACGGTAATGTGATATGACTTGTATATATATATATATATATATATATATATATATATATATATATATATATATAAAAATATATATACACATATATATATAGATATATATATAGACACATTATAGATATATATATATATATATATATATAATATATATTTTAATATGTATATGGATGTAATATGTATTGTACACACACACACACACACATATATATATAATATATATATATATATATATATATATATATATATATATATATATATATATATATATTATATATATATATATATTATATATGAATTCATAATAAAACTATAATCAAAAATAGACATCTCGATAATAAAGCTCTCAGTTGAAAAGATCAAACTGAATCTGAGGTTCTACTGACATCACATAACGAAAATTATTTAGATTTATAAGTATTTAGTTTTATAAGTATTTTTAAACATTCGACCGCGGAAAATCAAGTGCAATAGCGATCAGTGAAATTACTCAATTTCTGTATAAAATGCCTTTGTCGGAATGAGGTAGCAAATTACCAGTACTGCCTCACTCAGAATTGGCCAGAAGCAATATCAAGAAAACATGGAAGGAGCTACCAACTAAGCAATGATAAATATTCTCGTCGAAATGTTTCCACACAATATTCATGAATAAACCATAATTTACGTAAAGGATTAAGAGAAAAGTAGCGTCTATGGAATCCAAAGTTATAATTTAAGTAAGGACTTTAGAGCTACGGTGATAAACTGATTACAGTAGATGTATAGTAAGAAGTTTTGAAAAAGGTAAGAAATATGGAGGCCCGTTCAAGAAAAAGTTAAGAGACTACAGCGCAGGTTGGAAAGGTCCGTCTGAGTTTTGGGGGATAGTCCGGTCATGCGAAAAGAATGGAAGAAAGCAGGTAAGTGAATAGATTGTCCATTTCAAGTGCCAGCATAAAGAAAGGGAGGAAAACCTAGAAAGAAAGTCAGAAGTGTTGGAGCAAAAAAAAGCCTCAGTATTCAGGAAGCGAGAAAGTGTCCTCAAGGTGAATGTGAATGACAAAGTTTGACGAACTGCTGAATTACACAGAAAAACCTGTCAATTTTAGATTTACCTTTTCTTGTCATTATTTCCTTAGTCCCCAAATTCATGGACCTCAGAGCGGAAGACTAGCCTAGGGAATAAGTTGTAGTCAAGTGTACCTGCGAGAAAAGCCATAACAAACGCTAATAATATTATAGAAATACTTCCCTGTTCTAATAAAAAGTTGCACTGGATAGTCACTTTACATAGTATAAGCAAAAAGAATACGTACAACACCAAAATTGACAGATTAAATGTATGTATACATCTATGGTAATGTATTAATAATTGCACTTTCACCTGTAAGAAAGAATACATACGTATAAACTGTATATAAATATATCTGGCATTTTCGCTTACTCGGGGAGTAAGCTTACTAAACACTGTTGCTGCTGTTGGGGTGTAGGCACGTCTGTGGAAGAGCCTAAATAGGTCTGAAAAAGGTGTTTCGCGTTGAGTTAAAGATAAAGGGATTTAGGGACATATAAACATATAGCACTTAACAGTCGGCGGGTTATTGCTTTAAGTGTGCTTTCCATTTAGACAAAATCGTGCATGCGTAAAATCAGTAAATTCCTTGGCGGTTAAAGTGCTTTAAATCAACGAGTCCACATATTACTTCTCCATACCAAGACTGGATTCGGAACCTCTGTTCGAACTTCCGGTCGAGCCCTTAAATTGGGACTGGTTCTGCCATTGGTTCAATCAGGCAAGTACTTAGATTACCTGGCTTATCCACAACTTTCTTCATTGATCAGTTTTATACAGATAAGTTAAGACACAGCATTAAGACGCTAAAAAAACAGACGATTATCTGTTAAAGAGTACATTGTGGTTACAAGATGCACACTCATAAGACTGAGGTCCCATCAGAAGATTCCAGGATATTAGATACATCTGGAAGACGTCATTATTTAATGATCTTGGACCTTTTCTCTTTTATAGATTGATAAGTGTAACATGAGTTACAGAGTGAAATATGAGAGTAGGAATGCGTGACCCTGAACAGGAAACTGAACAGTGAGTAGAAAGGGGAAAATGACTTTACTGAAAAATAGAAATGAAACTTTCAAGTTGGGAAAATTGTGAAAAACGACTGAATATTCTTGAAATCATTTTGAACTAAACTTCCAACCTCGATATTTGTTCTGTTATTAGGTGAACGCGTCTCGTATGGTTGTTCAGGATGACAGAATGGGCGTGGTTGTGTGAGAAGTGTCAGTAAAATGTGTAAGAAAAAAAAAAAAAAAAAGTGTTATAATAAAAAAAATTGTGGATAAACTTCATCTTTTACTTACTCATTAGCATGCTGTGTGTGTGTTTTTTTTTATCACTTTGTGCAATCTTTAACAATCACGGGCGTAACAGACTTCCAGGTAAGATAGCCTAATGCTGTAACTTTTCCTAAAGCCCAGATATTTAAGCAAAATAAACCTGGACTAAGTTATGCGTATTGTCTGATCCGTCCTATCTTTTACTCCGCCAGTTTCTCTGTATTCGTACTTTGTTCCTTTCCTTCAATGACGTTGCATGTGTAAACAACGCCCATGCCTCTTTAATTATTTGCCAGTCTGTCCTTGTGCAACCCTTTCCTAAGGCTCAAATCAGCGTTGGCAATTGAACAACTGTCAACTGGTTGCCGTGACGATCTGTAGTCACAGTCGATATTTCGTTATATTCGGCTAATTTTAACGCCACATGCTGGCATTTTTGCAACCGAAGAAACAATGAATCAGATGTGAAGTCCGCTGTACTTATACACGAGGGAAAATATGATTTTATTCACATCAACCTTACACATTTATTTATTCATTGTTTATTACGAGGACCGAATTATTGTAAATGAGTCGGCAAAATAGCTCTCGAGAGATGAATTCACGCGAGATTTGTTTAATCTCTCGATCCATATAAATGAATCCAACCCAAATACAGTTGTATAATTTAGTTCTCTCTCACTTGACATAGGACCGCCCACCAATACCTCGTTAGTGAACCGCCACTACTATCTCGTCTATGTCCTCTACTGACAAGCCTCCTGTAAACTGACGAATAATGGAACAAGTCTCCTGTAAACTGACAAATAATGGAACAAGTCCCCTGTAAAATGACGAATAATGGGAGGCACCTGTAAAGTGACGAATAATGGAACAAGTCTCCTGTAAACTGACAAATAACGGAACGCGAAGGAAGCCATTGTTTGCTATAGAAATTGGGGAATTGCACACAAAACAAACTTGACAGACTAGGGAACTCAACAAGAGTGGTACTACCGTGTCATCCGAGGAATTTCCACGCAGGAGTTCCACGAAAAGCAAGTAAAATGCAGCGTGACATTTCAACTCCAGCGCCGGTCGCCAGGTGGTCGGTCACCTACCAGTTGCCCACAACAGTATTATCGTGCGTTATCTCGTCCTCATTTCCATATATTCTCGAGTCAGGGGTTGCTTATCATTTGCACGACCGGCAATGGCTCACTCTGTTGTTATTTTTCTTTCGCGTCTTTTGATGCATTAAGTAAACTGGTTTACACATTTTCATACATGCAGAATGAAGCGCGAGAAGTCCCAGCTGTCCAACCTTTCACGCGCGTACGTGCGTGTTAATACCACACTAAAAATACCAGAGCTTTCAAACAGAACGCATGAGGAATATGCAGGTACATCAGAACGTAGTACTACTAACAAATCACCGTCCGAAATGTAGTCCTTGATCAGTGTCTCCATTACTCACAATGTTATCCACGCGGTTTTTAAACATCAGCTTTAGCTGATTCAGAAACAAAATTTAATACATGTCCGCTTTCGAGCACTCACACCATGCTCTGAAATAAATGTGCGTGTGACCGAGACCAACGGGAAACAAGGCCAGTCCGATCATTCACTGTAGATTTGTGAAGTGAGGGAGGAATGAGGATCATGGTCCGAGCAGGTAGCACTGAGTACGCTGCCAGCCTGCCAGACGAATGAAATATAAACAAAACGTCACCAAAGTCGACCATTGTTGGTTTGCCATTTATTAATATATACTTATGAGATTAATATAATACTGAATGAAAACAAACATGTTTATCGTTATTGAAAAATATTTATACATTAAAGTCAAATTGCAAGACGGCAGTACACTGGTTTACATACATTAGAAGAAAAAAAACATGGTTCATTCTACTAAATGTGAATGAAATAATGATCGCTTACAGACATTATTTGGTAGTTAAATATTCTAACTCTCTTTTTGGTCAAGTTTTTGTTGGCTACAATATAGTTATTTCCTTGGGAACAACAATCATTCAATAAAACGTTAGTAGAAGCGCAAATTATTGATTTTGTTATGTTTAGCCTTCATTACTTATTGGAATAGCATATTTATTATTTAACCTTTGACTTTTAAACGATTACATTCATCAGTGTCCACCAAATGTAAAAAATTTTATGTTCTGCATATCTTGAATAAGGCACAGTGATTTTTTTCCAAGTAAAGCTTGAATGAGTTAACTAATTGAATATTTGTAAAACTAAATAAACATTTTATTCTCAAAGGTGTAAGGAGATAACGCTTTTAATGACAGTTTATATGAATGTTTAAGGAGCAAACATCTATCTCATGAAATTTTTCAAAGGGCTGAATGGTGCATAATGAATTTCGTTTTCCAAAATATTTACGTCAAGGGAGGAACCGAGGGAACTTCATTGTTTTAGGGAACTTCGTTGTTTTATTTATAACTTTCTAGCCAAGCCAGTTATTCCTGATACATTTCAACAAATTTACTGAAACATTTACGAAAAAACGGGCTTGTCACTCTGATCTGAAATGGGTGGGGATATACTATAGACAGTTGTGGAGTGCTGGGAAAATAGGCCATTGCTTTCCCGATGATAGCATTATGATGTTACAATGTAAAACAAGGTGAAACCTATTTTTTCTAAGCCTATAATTACTTTCTTCAGTGTGCAGTGCAGAACATCAGCTTTTATGCTTATAGTAGGAATATGTAGCTACAACTTATTTGAATTCAGGCTTTACCTATTCAACATGATATCCAATGCACCTGTTGCAGCTTCACTACTGTCAAAGGCTGAACCGACAATAGTTCTGCCTTTATGACGAAAATATGGTTTTAAGTGAGTTTCATCCAGTATCACTATTTTGTCACTGGGTAGTAATGATTCACATTCATTTTAGCCATTTTGTTCTGATGCTGGGCTGACCTGTTTGGAAATCACTCATCTCATGGTACAGTAACTTTGAGGGGAGCAACTGTAGAACAAAAACACAGTATTACCAGCTCTGGTGAATAATCAAATTTATTCAGTCATTAACTTCAGCACAGACAAGTGTTTGAATGACTGACCATTTTAAATTATTGCCAAAAATGAAATAACTAGTTTTATAAGAGCAATGCTATTGCAGTGCTAGAAATATACATTAAGCAGTATCAGCTCTCTAGAGTTATTGAATATCTGCTAAATGATATTTGTATCACGAACCTCTGTAGGAATCTTGAGATCTCTTTAGTGACGAACTTCAGCGACATGAAACATGCAAGTAGGTACTGTAGGTAGGGCATTGTGGCATACCCCACCCAAAACCCCGTATACCCAACGGGTTCCCCTTGCCGTAGGATAGAGTTTTAAGGTAAATTACACGTTAATTACAATCGGCCCCCAAAATAAGCAACCAAAACACGCGTAGATCGAAATTTCTTCTGTAGGCTCCTGTTTTGCACCTGTAACCCTTAGAATTGTCTGCAGTCTAATTTTATTCACCTTAACCAATCTAGGCCCAAAATAGTATTAAGGTTTGTCCCGTACCATTGAATACTGTCAATGGTAACTTACCTATTTCCCAATCATTATAGCTACTGTGCTTAAGTTGTAATGAACCTATAACTTATACTATGTCTGTGCTAATGTAACTCTTAAGTACCTTCTCTGAAGGTTCTATCACACAAGTATCATGTTTGCAACGTTCTTACCTGACATGGGCCCCTTGTCCCTATCATTACAATAATGATCTTTACCATATCTAAGGCATAAGAGAGAGAGAGAGAGAGAGAGAGAGAGAGAGTGGCAGGAGGGCAGGACCCTTGAAAATATAACTTATCGATCCAACCTACCAGCCAATCAGACCATAATATGAGAAAATCATATAACAACTTTGCGTTCATAGTTTGCATACAGGTAAAAGCATCTAAATGTAGCTTTTTTTTTTCATGCACAGAATGATATTAAAGAATATGTAAGAAACAGTACAGTCCAAATCATAAAATATCTATGTAGCTTTACAATTCTCACAAAAGCCACCGAAGGAATACTATCTACCGATATAAGAATTTATAAAAAAAAAGTATAATATTCAGAAGCCAAAACAAAAATAAACAATGAAAACCAATTTATAAATAAAAGAGCTTTTTAATATTAATCCAAAGGTTTTTTAAGGAGTTACCATAACAAATTCAGAAGCCAAAACACAAATAAACACCTAAACCCATAAGCAACAAATATATATATATATATATATATATATATATATATATATATATATATATATATGTGTGTGTGTGTGTGTGTGTGTGTGTGTGCGTGTGTGTGTGTCTGTGTCTGTGTGTGTGTGTGAGTGTATGAAAACAAAACCATAAGTAGTACGTACTTACGTACGTACGTATACGTATACAAACACATATTACTAGCCTGGATATATGGGCCGTGTAGCCTACGTGCATGCACGCCTAAAGTTAGGTGTCATCCCCCCCCACCCCCCCTCCCACCCCACCCCACCCGCGCTACCTCCCTCCCCCCACAAAAAAAAGTAAAATGGTGTAGTCATTTTACTCCTAATACTCACAAGGTTCCCGCTCATCTCAGCTTACCGTTTTCTTGGACATGACGTCAATAGGAAACTTTCTTCAGTACACAGCGAGCAACTCTCTCTCTCTCTCTCTCTCTCTCTCTCTCTCTCTCTCTCCGGCGAATGGTGTTACGTAAGTCGCTCTCGCGCTGGTCGCTCAACAGACGCCCACTATTTTGGTTACGTTTTTATTGAGAAACTTACCCCGCACGGGGTATTAAGAGGAAAAGAACAGGAAAAATGTCTTGACATAATTCATTTAATGATGAAATCGAAATATACGTATATATATATATATATATATATATATATATATATATATATATATATGTGTGTGTATATGTGTGTGTGTGTGTGTGTTTGTGTGTGCCTGTGTGTGATAGAGTCCACAGAAGGATGGACGAAAGCTTTAAGCTTCGTAAGTGTATCTACAAATACATTTCGTCTTGCTAAAGAAGAGTATTACTTTGGATATTTCTAATGACAATTGAGAAGCACGATACTGTGTTTTTATATTTCTCATATATATATATGTTATATATATATATATATATATATATATATATATATATATATATACATAAGGGTTATCGTAGCCTGATAGAGGTTTGCTTACTGTCCCTGTTATCAGCTAACCTGTCCCTACAGATGAGGCAGCGACCGAGTGGTTCAGGTCTTGGGTCACCTTAGTTAGGGCCATGGGAACCAACATCAGCGGGTATCGAGAAGAAGGATGTAGGGCTAGCGACATTATCCTCAAAGACTGTGTTAGCACTTACACAAATATTTATCCGTTGGTGTTATCACTAAGCGGGGAATAGGTACAGAAAGAGGAGCAGCTAACTTCAGTGGTGATATCACACAAGAAAACACCGATAAAAGTAATCAAGCGCTAAAGTTTTTTAAAGAATGGCGTGGCGTAGTACTTCCTGTGGCATTACATTAACTTTCAGACGTAAAGAATTGCATCCTTGAAGGATGTCTACCGGAACTCTCTGACCGTAGGTGGTCGGTTTGGTCTTGGCCTGCCACCTCGGTGGCTGCGAGTTCGATTCTCGGCCATTCCATTGAGGTGTGAGAGATGCGCTTTTCTGGTGATAGAAGTTCACTCTCGACGTGGTTCGGAAGTCACGTAAAGCCGTTGGTCCCGTTGCTGAATAACCACTGGTTCCATGCAACGTCAAAACACCATACAAACAAACAAACAAACAAATAGACTACTGTTATAAGGTAAGAAAACGATTCTCAGAGAAAAGACTCTTCTTTTACCACTCTATATCAGGCGGGAAAAGAATCCTTTCTGAAAAGGAGCATTCTCTCTCTCTCTCTCTCTCTCTCTCTCTCTCTCTCTCTAGGATATTTCTGAAAAGGAATTCAACTGTAGGCTCATTTCGGTTTCACATCATGAAGGTATCCATTGTAACAATTTTAGATCAAAGCAATGCAATGGGACTTTTAGAATGGTGTCAGCTCTGATGATGATTCGTGTAAACACTCTCCTATGAATGAAACAAATGCGCAACTATAAACAGTTGCTTTTATTATTATTATAATCATTACTATTTTAGAAGTTTTGGATTCATTTCGTCAGACAGACTCCCTTTACTGGGAAAGAGAAATCAAATATGTTAAAGTAATAAAAAAAATCATTGCATGTGTAAAAATAAAAACACAAGACAATGTAGAAATGATAAACAGAAAAATTATTAGCCGCGAATTCGAAGGGTTGTCCTATTGAGGTGGGTATTTTTTGTTTATTGCTGAGATGTTATTTACCGCTGGAAAAAAATGACTGACAACCACAAATAAATTTTCTGTTACCTCAATCAGTCATGTGGTTATTGAATGTATATGTATATATATACATACATACGTACATACATATATATATATATATATATATATATATATATATTATATATATATATATATATGTGTGTGTGTGTGTGTGTGCGTGTGTGTGTGTGTGTGCATATATATACGTGTATATATATATATATATATATATATATATATATATATATATATATATATATATATATATATATATATATATCTATATATATATATATAATATATATCTATATATATAGATATATTTATTTTGCATATTCATGATTCCTTCGTTCGTATCTCTGTACTCCGATGACAAGCTTCTGTATATGGGTGTTTATTTTTTTTGCACTTCAATCATTTTTATCAATGGAGTTGATGAAGATGAGACGGCGGTGTCCATCTTTATGGCCGCTACGTTTACTGAGAACGGAAAAGTCCAGCCTTGAAGATGTTTGATCTATAATCTCTGTCACTTGTTTGTTTGTGGGTAGTAATACTTTGCGCAAACATGCCACCCATGACAATGAAGGCAAAGAGAGTCAGTTATAGGTAAAAGAATACACGAAGGTTTTTTCCTTTTTATTCATACCAAACATTTTAATAAAATTTGAAAAATATATAAATGGGAACAAATGTTAATTCTCATGTAACGACATTCTTCATAAAGCGTAAAAATGCATATTTGTGGAGACAAACATTAATTTTCATAACACGACATTCTTCCTAAAGCGTAAATAAAACGCGTAGGAAAATCAATAAGTAATAAGTTGAAGGATCCATCAAGCAAATGAAATCCGGGAGAGAAGGAGTTGTAGTCTTCTATCCGCTTTTAGAAGATCCTTGATTCTTCGAATACCTGTCGCAGGCCTAAATGAAGATCGCTGGCTTGCAAGTGTGGTGCTTCAGGCAAGTGTCCCAACAGCACTTGGATTCAAAATTGGCACAGTAGCCGTCGTGGGCACATAACTGAAAAGAATTAGGAAAAAATGCCGGTACTTTTTGGACTAATCATTGTATTGATTACTGAAGAAAGTGGCTTTCTATTCATTATTCACAAAATTTACAGGGTGTCCATAAAGTCCCAGTACCATTAAAAGTATTCATGGCTTGTAATGGTACTGAGACTTCATGGACACCCCGTATACTTTCAATAACATTTCCATTAATACTTACAGCAGGTCCTGATGTGACGCCATCACGTGGACAGAATGGCCTGTGCTCAGGGCATAAACCTGAATGCTCTAGTGAAAATAGACGAAGAACTTATTAGAATAAAAATCAAAACTGATAGACAATTAATTTTTCCATAAAACAATAGCTTAGCGTCCCATGAAATTCATCCTGAAATATATCTGGAAACTGAAAATCTAGAATCCATCCCCATATATAAAAGCATAGCGTAAGGTCAGTGTCATATATTGGGGTATCAAGGAAAGAAAGGATTCTGTTGATTAATCTCAAAACTCAAGTCGTACCTTCAACCGAGAACTGAGGCCCAGTTCCATCGTTGCAGCAGTATTTGCTGTTGGTGAGGGGGTTTGTGCACCAGTGGACGCAGTCCTTGGGTGGTGGCGGTATGGGTATGATGGGTCGGATCCCTTTGGAGGCGGCTACGGCCACCAAGGCAAATAACAGAACCAGACGGACCTGGATAATGAAGATGAAATGTAAGAAATCGCCAATAATATCAAGTCTAAGAAGATCACCAGACGGACCTGGAAAATTATAAAGTAAGGAAGAAAGAGGCAAAAGGGTCATGAAATATTTTATTAATGTTGAGTTTCTGAATTGACCTGAATATAAAGAATTTAAGCTAAAGGCCAAGCTCTGGGACCTATGAGGTCTTTCAGCGCTAAAATGGAAATTTACAGTAAAAGGTTTGAAAGGTGTAACGGGAGGAAAACCTCAAAGCAGTTGCACTATGAATCAAGTGTTAGGAGAGGGTGGACAGTAAGATGAAGAAGGAGTATGTGAATGGAGGTACAGTAAAAGGAACGAAAGTGGTTACAGCTAGGGCCTAGGGCACGCTGCAGAAAACCTCAAGTAATGCCTACAGTAACACTTTCTTCGTTATTTGTACAGATTATGAGCGGTTTGTTTTTTTGTTTTTTTTAGCATTAATCATATCTGCCTTGTCCTACCGGTACAGAACTCTATATACATATTAAAAAAATCATTAAAAGACATCACAATTTCTGAATACAGAATAAGCCCTCACCATTTCGGAAGACAGGAGGAGCACTGTGGATGGTAGGACTCGTTCAGGTGGAGGAGGAGATCTGTGAGCAGCTTACAGTCTTCTCGTCTTATATAGTGTCCAAACAGCAGCTGCTTCGCCTGCGTTCATAGACGAGTATTACTAGGAAGCTGGCCATGCGTCTGTTTTCATTTCATGGAACTGCAATTGTTGTTGGAACTCTCTCTCTCTCTCTCTCTCTCTCTCTCTCTTGACTTCTTTCTTTCCTATGAATACTAAAAAAACTCCATTTCCTTGCACAACTGTTAAGCGCCTCAGTGGGGTGATCGGTATGGTCTTGGCCTGCCACCTCGGTGGCCGCGAGTTCGATTCTCGGACATTCCATTGAGGGGGTCAGAGATGTGTATTTCTGGTGATAGAGGTTCACTCTCGACGTGGTTCGGAAAGCACGTAAAGCCGTTGGTCCCGTTGCTGAATAACCACTAGTTTCATGCAACGTAAAACCACCATACAAGCAAGCAAATGCACAGCTGTTTGAAATATTTTTGCTGCTGCTTATGATATCTGTGTCATATCAATGTCCTGTAATTCATCCCCTGCGTTATGTGAGACTTTTGAACAACTATGTCATAATCGGTCTAAGATCATTGAAACAGCTCTTGCTTGGAGGTCACCTCCCCACAACGTCCTTATATTTTCCAGAATGATATTTTGGTGTTTGAATTCCACGCTTAGATTTGCCTCTGGCTTCCTTCAGGCTTCTGGAAGATAGGTAACGTCCCTACTTTTTTTTGTATTATTATAAAAATAACAATATCTGTAAATACAATATCATAAACAATCAGTCAGTAGCGCTATCATTTGGCAAATTTTATGATCATATGTATATACACAAAAGAATTGTTATGACGTTTAAGTACTACAATTATATACAAAATCATCCTTACTAGAGTAAGGAACGACCGAGGTCTGAAGAACTGGCAAGGACTCACTGTCTCAAAGCTCTCTCATTGATTACTTAATTAATTAACGAGTATTCTATTAATGATAAACGTTTCACGTACTGTTTCACTATGATAAAGGAGTTCGCATGTGCAATATCTTTCAGCACGTTTACCACCATGGGAACTTTTTCTTAATTCCACACATGTTAAAATTGAGAGCAATTATTACCTTGGCAAAAATGCTGTAAACATGTTCCTTTTTGAAACATCCACTTTAAAACTATAATGGCTACACAGACACGTGTAGTACTTAGATAGTTTATCACTATTACCCCGGAGAATAACCAGTATGCCGGGTGAGGTTCTTATGTCATCAACTTACCATGATGTGCCTTGGGCGCTCTTTCGGGAAAACAGACATCTCACTAATCGTACTTTCGGAAGGAAACGTAGGAACAGCCTCACATGGAAGGATAATGCAGATTAATTTGAAATAGTTTAGTTCCTGGAAATGCATGTTTTGCAAGACCCCGGTCACTTTTTCCAAGATGGCGGGTGACTAAAGGACTTTTGTTTTCACTCTGAATTATGATTCTAAATGTCATTTGTTAATTAAGCTTTAGGTTTGATTGTTAGTGAACTATTGACAAATATGACCACACGCCGTGTTTTAAAGTACTGAGATTTCTTCTATTCCATATCAAAACATGCGTGTCCTGAATGTTTAACTGTTTCTTAAGATGAAAAAAAAAAACACATGTCAGCTTAATTTTTTATGTATCTGTTGATGTATCATAAAAAAAGTAGTTGCATTTCACTAATTTCAGTTTTAAATAGAGCGATTGGCGTTTTTTACGAATTTCAGAAGCAATAATAATGAAATCTTTTAAATGTAAGGTCTTACCATAAATTCACCCTAATGTTTAGAGGGTTTTCCAAAATGGCTACTTGTAAAGCTCTAGGCATCACAGTTTTCCATGAATAATATTTATGATCAGACCAACGAATGCACCCTAAGAGAGTAGTGCTGTCAGTGCACCTCTTGCCGTGCACCGTAGGCACTATTTAAGTTTCTTTGCATCGTCCCTTCAGCCTTTACCTGCAAACCTTTTCATTCTTCTTATTGTACCATCTTCCGTATTCTTTCTTCCATCTTACGTTCCACCCTAACAATTGTTCCATAGTGCAACCGCTTTGATGTTTTCATCCTGTGACAGCTTTCAGACCTTTTTACTGATCATTTCCGTTTCAGCGCTGAAAGACCTCAAAGGTCCCAGCGTTTGGCCTTTAGCCTACATTCTACATTCTATCTATCATCTATCTATCTTTCTATCGATCTATCTATCACATGCTCCAATAGAACAATGCCCATGTTCAAGCGGGAAAGGAGCAACACTATCCAAGAAAGCACAACCGTCTCAGAGCAAGGAAAATTTCTTCCAGATTTCTAGGTCCTTAAACAAAGCGTGGCAGGAATCAAGCAAATTCTTTCTGGAACTCATCATCAGATTTTGTCATTCTGCATGACGAGGAAGTTGTAGTTGAGTGTCTCAGCAATACTTGCTTTAATAGCGAGAAAGGGTTGATGTCCATTCAGTGTTACCGGTAATCTATGATAAAGAAACTATTGTTAGAGTATCCAAACGAATGCCTTTGCTCGCTTCATCCCAGATGCAAATTTTGCTTCGATGATTACACTTTGCCAGTCAATCGAGAGAGGAGGTTGGAATGAATTTGTTTTCCCTTTTTTTATTAAATCCAGACATATTCCCTTTCTCACAGTCTAGAGATATGACCGGAACTCAAATTCCCGAGATGCACTATACTTGTACTGCACCAGACACGGTTTTTTTCACCATGCCCCTAGGTTAGGTTAGTCCAAAACAAGTCTTATAGTATTTTGGGTGTGAAGAACAGAGATGATTTTTGAAAAGATTCTATGATTAGTTTTAAAGACATGGCGTCTTCGCTTTTTCAGGGAAGGTTCGGTGTTCAGTTACAGTTCTGGAATATGCGACTGGAACCGGAAGCACAACTTGAGAAATTCCAGAAGGATCTGAATGTACCAAAAACCCGGAAGTCAGATGTTGTGTGTTTATTTTCATTGACGGGGCAGCGGTTGTTCAAATCCTTACAGCCACCTCAGTTGACTTTCAGTGTATGATAAAGAATCGTTGTGGCAGTTAGATATAACGGGATGTGGGTGATTTCTTATCAATCACTGAAATCTTACCAAGTTTGGATACCAGTTTGCCATGCATCTTTCAGTGATTCCTAGATTAGCGGAGATAGCGCAATTTCCTCCACTTTCGTGTGTTGATTACCCAGAAACTCACACATTTCAGGACAAAATTTGAGTAACTTTAAAAACTAATAAAACACTCAAGCTCTCTTAAGAAAATCTGACATTGTAAGTTTTCTGCAAAAGCAAATTATTGTGTCGGCTTTGTCTGTCAGTCAGCACTTTATTCTGTCCACCCTCAGATCTAAAAAAACTTCTGAGGCTAGAGGGCTGCAAATAAGTTTGGTGATCATCCTTCCTCCAATCATCAAACATACCAAATTGTAGCCCTCTAGTTTCAATAGTCTTTATTTTATCTAAGGTTAAATTCAGTCATAATTGTGCGTCTGTCAACGACATAGGTCAGGCACCACCGGGTCATGGTTAAAGTTTCATGGGCCGTGGCTCATACAATATTATACCAGACCACCGAAAATATATGTATTTTTGATCCCCTTGATTATACGATGTACAGAAAACTCTATTGCGCAATTTTTCACTTGTTTACATAAGGTTATAAACAAGCTTTCATGCAATCATTTCTCTCCTACATTGGAGTTAAGTTCCTCAGGGATGTAAAAAAGGATGGCTTGTTTCAATTTTATTCCTAATAATGCTCTTAATAACACATAATGAAAACATAACAATGAAGCAATTCAAATCAATCTAGGAACTTCAAAACTCAGAAAATGTCTGATTAACATAACACAAGAATTGCAGATCTTATTAGTGTGAGATCCTTGCAGGTTTGCAGGTGTGATGCTTAAGACAGGTGTCCCAGCAGCATTTGGAGCCAGGGTTTTTGCAGTAGCCATCGTGAGCACATAGCTGGAAATATCAAAGAAAAGATTTAATGAGTGCTAAGAACTTCGTTGGCTGTTTCAGCTCATAAGGTTCATTTCTGTTGAAAAGAGAACTTGTTAACATAACGTTTTTAGAAACAATATTTCATCCGAGATGTCTGTAGGTACTTACAGCTGGCCCAGCGGTGACGCCATCACGTGGACAGAATGGCCTGTGCTCGGGACATTTACCTGGATGCTCTGATGGAAACAGATGCAGAAAAATAAATCAGTTCGCTGAAGAGTACTACAGAATTTCTTTTACTACGTCATATTTTCCTTGAAGATCAGGGATTTATTCCAATGTCGAGAAGCGTAAAATGAAACCATCATCGAGTTTGAATGATAAGAAAGAATTCTGTTGATGAATCTCAAAACTGAGGTCTCACCTTCAACCGAGAACTGAGGCCCAGTTCCATCGTTGCAGCAGTATTTGCTGTTGGTGAGGGGGTTTGTTCACCAGTGGACGCAGTCCTTGGGTGGTGGTGGTATGGGTCTGATGGGGCGGACCCCATTGGAGGCGGCCACGGCCACCAAGGCAAATAACAGAACCAGACGGACCTGAATAATGAGGATGACATGTAAGAATTCGCCAACAATATAACAGATTTTTTAAAAGCATCACAGGTGAGAGAAAAGTCTTGCTGACTATCCTTCTTAGCAGTGGAAATAATCTATCTAAACGTATTCCAACTATCTCCCACTTTCTTCCTAACAGATAAATCCTTTTATAAATCAATCGGAACTTTTCTTCATTTTCATTCAAGTATTGATGAAAACTTCTGTACTTTCCTGGTAATCAGACATGTCAAGATCCATAATAACGAAATGAGTTCACACAAAAGTATATATGAAACTATACTTACCATTTTGACAAGAGGACAGTGACCGTAGACTGGAGAGTTTGAACTCGTTCACGTGACGGTTGAAGTCTGTCTTCGGCTGAGCCTCCGCTGCCTTTATACTCTCCAGAAGCGAAGCCGTTTGTTCGTTTGTGCGTTGGTCTTCGAGAATCGCGTCCACGCAGCAGCTACACTGTTACGTTGACGATCATTGTTTTGACTTCAATTCGTGGAACAGCGGTAATGACTGGATTTCTGTTTTCCTATTCTCTCTCTCTCTCTCTCTCTCTCTCTCTCTCTCTCTCTCTCAATACAATCTCTGCAAGCGCTCGGCATCCCATCCCTGTCTATGGCAGATGTATGTTAGGTGGCAAATACAATTATTTTGCCGGGTGATGTTCATAATAAGCAACTTAACCGAGTCTTATGTTGTGTCAAAGTCTGTACACTCAGTTTCTCTGTTGGACATCCATCGCTCATCCACAGTCAGTTGCAAAGCCGTTTTTTCTGCCACTTCCTTATTTGTATGTATATGCTTGGTTGTGTAGCAGGTAATTGTTATTAGTATGCTTTTTTTAAGATAAGAACCTGATAGCTGTCACATATTTTTTTTATACGTATCCCTTCATTTAGTTTTTAATTAAACATATTTTTCTGTCTTTTATATGAGCATTCTGTAAAAATCCTGAAAAAAATATATATAGTGCTATATATATATATATATATAGCTCTTATATAATATATATATATATATATAATATATATATATTTTTTAATTATATATATGATATATATATATATATACTATAATATATAATGGTATGCATACCATAAATGAATGTGCATAATAATAATAATAATAATAATAATAATAATAATAATAATAATAATAATAAATTAATAAATAATAATATAGATATATTATATATATATATTATTATATATATATATATATATATATTATAATAATTTGTATGTTATAGTATGTACCATTTAAATGCGTGCACAATAATAAAATATATAATAATAATAATAAAATAATAATAATAATAATTTATACTATAATAATAATGATAATAATAAAATAATAAAATAATAAAAAAATAAATAATAATAATAATAATAATAATAATAATAATAATAATAATAATAATAATAATAAAGAAATCTTAACAGATGTTATGGTTTTGTATCTAGATTTTTACACGTGGAAAAAAATCACGAAGAGGAGAAGTAATTTTTTATTATATATGCCATAAGTTCTGTGAACTTGCAACTGCTTCTTTAGATGGAAAGTCTTTGAACCATTCCCACTAGAGGGGATCAGATGATAGCAGCTAAGCATTTTATGACATATGGGACTTGTTGGAACCTATTTGTTTTAGTGTGCAAATATATCCAGTATATGTATACACACACACACACACACACACATACATATATATATATATATATATATATATATATATATATATATATATATATATATATATATATATGGACTGGTACAAAAATGTTCTGTTACAACAGAATTCCATCTAATAAAAGGAGCCCATAAAAACACCAAAATATAGAGAGAAAAGTACTATATATCAGAGACTGCTGTCTCCCTCTTCAGGTATATATATGAGAAAAGTTTACAGAAAAGGTTGTATTTATACCAAGAGATCCATCCACAGGTAAGCCAATTTAGCTCACACCTGCTGATAATCTTCCTTTAATCTTCTTAAGCGTTGGTTGAATGAAAATCTCGTCGATCACATCTGAATCCCATGCTCCTTTTGAGATGTTCATTTACCTGGCCTCTCTTTTATTAAGGCCGATTCCATCATTTGACTCTTGTACCGGCAGTAGCTGCTATAAATTATACGTGACAAATTCCAGTTTATTCTATGGTTATGTTCATTTATATGGTTGAAAATAGCTGAGTTCTGTTGTCCATACCTAACTGACCGTTTGTGTGTATTAATCTCTGGGGAAGTGATTTTCCTGTAAATCCGATGTGAGATTGGTCACAGTCCTAGCATGGGATTTCGTAAACCCCGGAGTATTTGGGGGATATCTCTTGTTGTACGTTAATCAGGGATTTGGCTGAGGTATTTGGGTAAGTAAATGCAAAAGGGTTAGATTTTCCGAGGGTCTGAGTCACCGTCTTAATCTCTCAGGTGAGGAATTTTTATTTTATTGTTGGGTGTCTCTATGGTCTTGTCTTGAGGGGGTCGGTAGAAAACTACGTTTGCTTTTGTGAATTGCTTTCTTGATTATATGGTCAGGATACTTTAAAGACGAAAGCTGCTTACAAATTAGTTCAAATTCTTTTTCCAGGAAATCTGGGGAACAAATTTGTAAGGCTCTCAAGAACAGGTTGCTGGCTACACCTATCTTGATAGCAATATCGTGATAGCTAAAGTAGTGAATGTATGAAAGTGAGAACGTTGGTTTTCTGTATATGGTAAATTTGTACTCTGTCGTGTCTCTGATTATTAAAACATCAAGAAAAGGAATTTTGTTGTCGCTTTCTCATTCAACTTTAAATTTGATGCTGGGCACTAATGCATTTCATTTTGAAAAGAATTCATTAAAATTGCCCCACCTATTATCCCAAAATGTAAGAATATCATCTACATATCTCATCCGCAGCATGTTTTTGGGTTTTATTGCATTTATTACTGTAGTTTCAAAGTATTCCATGCCCAGATTGGCTAAAATAGGACTTAAAGGACTACCCATACTACATCCGAATTTTTGCTTATAGAATGATTCCCCAAATGAAAATACATTATCGGATGCACATAATTCAACTGACTTTATTGTTTTGTCAAGCGTCAATGAGAAATGATCTGAATAGGGGGATAATTTTTCCCTCAAAAACTAAAGAACGTCCTGTACTGGTACTTTTTTAAATAGGGAATCTACGTCAAGGCTTAAAAGTTTTATGTTGTGATGTGGTATATGTGCTTCTCTGAATTTGTGACAAAAATCTTCCGAATGTTTAATGTGACTGGGAGAAAAAGTGCCTAAGAACGGGGAAAGGAGGCCAGCTAACCATTTAGAAATTTTGTAATTGAAAGCTCCGGCACATGAAACGATGAGTCTGAATGGAAGATTGTCTTTGTGAGTTTTGGGAAGGCCATAAAAGTAGGAAGTTTAGGATTAATTACTTTAAATTTCTCTAATACTTCAATACTCTTTTTGTCTTGGCCAATTAGTCTTACTTTCCGAAAAAATTCTCTGAGGACGTTTTGAAGGGGATTTTCCGTCAGTTTGTCGTAAGTGTTTGTTTCAGGGAAGGTTCTGTGTTCAGTTACAGTTCTGGAATATGCGACTGGAACCGGGAGCACAACTTGAGGAATTCCAGGAGGATCTGAATGTGCCAAAAACCCGGAAGTCAGATGTTGTGTGTTTATTTTCATTGATGGGGCAGCGGTTGTTCATGTCCTTATAGCCACCTCAGTTGACTTTCAGTGTATGATAGCGCAATTTCCTCCACTTTTGTAATTTGATTATGCAGAAACTCACACATTTCAGGACAAAATTAGAGTAACTTTAAAAACTAATAAAACACTCAAGCTCTCTTAAGAATATCTGACATTGTAAGTTTTCTGCAAAAGCAAATTATTGTGTCGGCTTTGTCTGTCAGTCAGCACTTTATTCTGTCCACCCTCAGATCTAAAAAACTTCTGAGGCTAGAGGGCTGCAAATAAGTTTGGTGATCATCCTCCCTCCAATCATCAAACATACCAAATTATAGCCCTCTAGTTTCAATAGTCTTTATTTTATTTAAGGTTAAACTCAGTCATAATCGTGCGTCTGTCAACGTCATAGGTCAGGCACCACTGGGTCATGGCTAAAGTTTCATGGGCCGTGGCTCATACAATATTATACCAGGACCACCGAAAATATATGTATTTTTGATCGCCTTGATTACACGATGTACAGAAAACTCGATTGTGCAATTTTTTACTTGTTTACATAAGGTTATAAACAAGCTTTCATGAAATCATTTTCTCTCCATCATTGGCGTCAAGTTCCTCAGGGATGTAAAAAAGGACGGCTTGTTTCAATTTTATTCCTAATAATGCTCTTAATAACATACACAATGAAAGCATAACAATGAAGCAATTCAAATCAATCTAGGAACTTCAAAACTCAGAAAATGTCTGATTAACTAAACACAAGAATTGCAGATCTTATTAGTGTGAGATCCTTGCAGGTTTGCAGGTGTGATGCTGAAGACAGGTGTCCCAGCAGCATTTGGAGCCAGGGTTTTTGCAGTAGCCATCGTGAGCACATAGCTGGAAATATCAAAGAAAAGATTTAATGAGTGCTAAGAACTTCGTTGGCTGTTTCAGCTCATAACGTTCATTTCAGTTGAAAGGAGAATTTGTTGATATAACGTTTTTAGAAACAATATTTCATCCGAGATGTCTGGAGGTACTTACAGCTGGCCCAGCGGTGACACCATCACGTGGACAGAATGGCCTGTGCTCGGGACATTTACCTGGGTGCTCTGATGGGAACAGATGCAGAAAAATAAATCAGTTCGCTGGAGAATACTACAGAATTTCTTTTTCAATGTCATATTTTCCTTATCAGGGATTTATTCCAATGTCGAGAAGCGTAAAATGAAACACCATCGAGTTTTAAGGATAAGAAATGATTCTGTTAATTAATCTTAAAACTGAAGTCTCACCTTCAACCGAGAACTGAGGCCCAGTTCCATCGTTGCAGCAGTATTTGCTGTTGGTGAGGGGGTTTGTGCACCAGTGGACGCAGTCCTTGGGTGGTGGTGGTATGGGTCTGATAGGGCGGATCCCATTGGAGGCGGCCACGGCCACCAAGGCAAATAACAGAACCAGACGGACCTGAATAATGAGGATGACATGTAAGAATTCGCCAACAATATAACAGATTCTTTAAAAGCATCACAGGTGAGAAAAAGTCTTGCTAACTATCTTTCTTAGCAGTGGAAATAATCTATCTAAACGTATTCCAACTATCTCCCACTTTCTTCCTAACAGATAAATCCTTTTAAAAATAGGTCGGACCTTTTCTTCATTTTCATTCAAGTAATGTACTTTCCCGGTAATCAGACATGTCAAGATCCATAAACAACGACATGAGTTCACACATAAAAGTTCATATGCAAATATACTTACCATTTCGACAAGAGGACAGTGACCGTAGACTGGAGAGTTTGAACTCGTTCAAGTGACGGTTGAAGTCTGTCTTCGGCTGAGCCTCCACTGCCTTAATTAATACTCTCCACCAGCGAAGCCGTTTTTGTTCGTTTGTGCGTTGGTCTTCAAGAATCGAGTCCACGCAGCATCTACACTGTTACGTTGACGATCATTATTTTGACTTCAATTCGAGGAACGGCGTTAATGACTGGATTTCTGTGTTCCTATTCTCTCTCCTCTCTCTCTCTCTCTCTCTCTCTCTTTCTCTCTCTCTCTCTCAATGCAATCTCTGCTCTTTCGGTAAGCATTCGGCATCCTATCCCTGTTTATGGTAGATGCTTATGTTAGGTGTCAAATACAATTACTCAGCCGGGTGATGTTCATAATAAGCAACTTAACCAAGTCTTATGCTGTGTCAAAGTCTGTAGGTACACTCAGTCTCTCTGTTGGACATCCATCGCTCATCCATAATCAGTTGCAAAGCCGTTTTTTCTGCCACTTCCTTATTTGTATGTATTTGCTTGGTTATATAGCAGGTAATTGTTATTAGTATGCTTTTTAAGATTAGAACCTGACATAGCTGTACCATATTTGTTTTTTAATACGTATCCTTCCATTCAGTTTTTAATTAAAACATATTCTTTTGTTTTTTTATATGAGCATTTTATCCTTAAAAAGTCTATATATAGTATATATATATATATCATATATATATATGTTTATAATATATATATATATATATATATATATATATATATATGATGTTTTATATATATATATATATATATATATATATATATATTTATATATATTATATATATAATGTATGTATGTATAATTGGTATATACCATTTAAAATGCGCGCACAATAATAATAATAAATAATATAATAATAATAATAATAATAATAATAATAATAATAATAATAATAATAATAATAATAATAATAATATAATATATAATAATATATAATAATAATAAAATAAGAAATCTTAACGGATGGTATGGATTTGGATCTAGATTTTTACACGTGGAAAATACCCTGAGAGGAGAAGTCATTTTTAATAATATATGCCATAAGTTCTCTGAACTTGCTTCTGTTCCTATAGATGAAAGGTCATTGAACCATTCCCATAAGAGGGGCTCAGCTGATAGCAGCTAAGCGTTTATGACCTATGGAACTTGAAATATATCCAGTAATATATAAAACATATATTATATATATATATATATAATATATATATAAATTATTATATGTGTGTGTGTGTGTGTGTATGTATATATAATTGGTATATACCATTTAAATGCGCGCACAATAATAATAATAATAATAATAATAATAATAATAATAATAATAATAATAAAGAAATCTTAACGGATGGTATGGTTTTGGATCTAGATTTTTTACACGTGGAAAATACACTGAGAGGAGAAGTCATTTTTAATAATATATGCCATAAGTTCTCTGAACTTGCAACTGCTCCTTTAGAAGAAATATATTTGAACCATTCCCGTATAAGAGGGGCTCAGCTGATAGCAGCTAGCATTTTATGACCCATGGACTTGTTGGCAACCCTTTGTTTTAGTGTGCAAATTTTATATATGTAAAAAACATATATATATATATATATATATCCTATATAGCTATATATATATATATATATATATTTATATATATATATATATCTATATATATATATATATATATATATATATATATATATATATATATATATTTATATATATATTATATATATATATATATATATATATAGTCATATATATATAATATATATATATATTATTATATATATATATATATATATATATATAATATATAAATATATATATATATCATATATCTAGGATAATATATATATACATATAGATAGATAGAAGATCGATAGATTGATAGATATACACACACATATATATATACCTATGTATATATTATATATATTATATATATATATATATATATATATATATATATATATATATATATATATATAATATATTATATATATATATATATATATATATATATATATATATATATATATATATATATATATATATATATATATATATATAGTTATAGTATGCATATATATTCTGGATATATATGCATACTAAAACTAAGTTCTACCAACAAGTCCCATAGGTCATCAAATGATTACCTGCTATCAGCTGAATCACTTAAGAGAATGGCTCAAAGATATTTCATCTAAAAAAAAGCAGTTGCAACTTAAAAAGAACTTATGGTATAAATTATTATAAATTACATTTCCTTACAGTGATTTTTCTACGTGTAAAAATTTCGATCCTAAAACATAGAATCCGTTAATACTTTAATATTATTTGTTATTATTATTATTATTATTGTTGTTGTTGTTGTTGTTGTTGTTGTTGTTGTTGTTGTTGCTGCTGTTTTTGTTGTGGATGCATTTTAATGGTACATGCCAAGTATATATAGATTTATGTAGACTTTTTCAGGAACTCTCTGACCGTAGGTAGTCGGTTTAGTCTTGGCCTGGACCTCGGTGGCCGCGAGTTCGATTCTCGGCCATTCCATTGAGGTGTGAGAGATGCATACTTCTGGTGATAGAAGTTCACTCTCGACGTGGTTCGGAAGTCACGTAAAGCCGTTGGTCCCGTTGCTGAAACCACTGGTTCCATGCAACGTGAAAACACCATACAAACAAATAAACAAACAAACAGACTACTGTTATAAGGTAAGAAAACGATTCTCAGAGTAAAGACTCTTCTTTTACCACTCTATATCAGGCGGGAGAAGAATCCTTTCTGAAAAGGAGCATTCTCTCTCTCTCTCTCTCTCTCTCTCTCTCTCTCTCTCTAGGATATTTCTGAAAAGGAAATCAACTGTAGGCTCATTTCGGTTTCACATCATGAAGGTATCCATTGTAACAATTTTAGATCAAAGCAATGCAATGGGACTTTTAGAATGGTGTCAGCTCTGATGATGATTCGTGTAAACACTCTCCTATGAATGAAACAAATGCGCATCTATACACAATTGCTTTTATTATTATTATTATTATTTTAGAAGTTTTGGATTCATTTCGTCAGACATACTCGCTTTACTGGGAAAGAGAAATTAAATATGTTAAAGTAATAAAAAAAATCATTGAATGTGTAAAAATAAAAACACAAGACAATGTAGAAATGATAAACAGAAAAATTATTAGCCGCGAATTTGAAGGGTTGTCCTATTGAGTGTATGTATGCTGAGATGTCATTTACCGCTTGAAAAAAAATGACTGACAACCACAAATAAATTTTTTGTTACCCCAATCAGTTTCATGTGGTATTGAATGTATATTTGTATGTGTATACATACATATATATATATATTTATTATATATATATATATTAATATATATGTGTGTGTGTGTGTGTGTGTGTGTGTGTGTGCGCATATATATACGTATATATATATATATATATATATATATATATATATATATATATATATATATATATATATATATATCTATATATATAGATATATCTATATATATAGATATATATATATAGATATATCTATATATATAGATATATATATTATATATAGTATAATTATATATTAATATATATATATATAAATATCAAGATTTATTTATTTTGCATATTCATGATTCCTTCGTTCGTATCTCTGTACTCCGTTGACAAGCTTCTGTATGTGGGTGTTTATTTTTTTTGCACTTCAATCATTTTTATCAATGGAGTTGATGAAGATGAGACGGCGGTGTCCATCTTTATGGCCGCTACGTTTACTGAGAACGGAAAAGTCCAGCCTTGAAAATGTCTAATTTACAATCTCTATCACTTGTTTGTTTATGGAAAGTATTACCTTGCACAAACATGGCACCCATGACAATGAAGGCAAAGAGATTGAGTTATAGGTAAAAGAATACACGAAGGTTTAATTTCCTTTTTATTCATACCAAACATTTTCATAAAATTTGAAAAATATATAAATGGGAACAAATGTTAATTCTCATGTAACGACATTCTTCATAAAGCGTAAAAATGCATATTTGTGAAGACAAACATTAATTTTCATAACACGACATTCTTCCTAAAACGTAAATAAAGCGCGTAGGAAAATCAATAAGTAATAAGTTGAAGGATCCATCAAGCAAATGAAATCCGGGAGGGAAGGAGTTGTAGTCTTCTATCCGCTTTTAGAAGATCCTTGATTCTTCGAATACCTGTCGCAGGCCTAAATGAAGATCGCTGGCTTGCAAGTGTGGTGCTTCAGACAAGTGTCCCAACAGCACTTGGATTCAAAATTGGCACAGTAACCGTCGTGGGCACATAACTGAAAAGAAAAGGAAAAAAAATGACGGTACTTTTTGGACTAATCATTGTATTGATTACTGGAGAAAGTGGCTTACAATTCATTATTCATAAGATATACAAAGTGTCCATAAAGTCCCAGTACCATTTGACAAGTATTCATTGTTTGTTATGGTACTGAGACTTTACTTTCAATAACATTTCCATTAATACTTACAGCAGGTCCTGCGGTGACGCCATCACGTGGACAGAATGGCCTGTGCTCAGGGCATAAACCTGAATGCTCTAGTGAAAATAGACGAAGAACTTATTAAAACAAAAATCAAAACTGATAGACAATTAATTTTTCCATAAAACAACAGCTTAGCGTCCCATGAAATTCATCCTGAAATATATCTGGAAACTGAAAATCTAGAATCCACCCCCATATATAAAAGCATAGCGTAAGGTCAGTGTCATATATTGGGGAATCAAGGAAAGAAAGGATTCTGTTGATTAATCTCAAAACTTAAGTCTTACCTTCAACCGAGAACTGAGGCCCCGTTCCATCGTTGCAGCAATATTTGCTGTTGGTGAGGGGGTTTGTGCACCAGTGGACGCAGTCCTTGGGTGGCGGTGTGACTGGCTGGATGGTCAAGGCAGCCGACATGGCTACCAATGCTAAGAAGATGACAAGACGGACCTGTAAGATTATAAAGTAAAGGTAAAAAAAGAGGCAAACGGGTCATGAAATATTTTTTTGATGTTGAGTTGAATTTAGCTGAATATAAAATTTAAGCTAAAGGCTAAGCTCTGGGACCTATGAGGTCATTCAGCGCTAAAATGGAAATTTACAGTAAAAGGTTTGAAAGGTGTAACGGGAGGAAAACCTCAAAGCAGTTGTTGCACTATGAATCAATTGTTAGGAGAGGGTGGACAGTAAGACGAAGAAAGAGTATGTGAATGGAGGTACAGTAAAAGGAACGAAAGTGGTTACAGCTAGGGCCTAAGGCACGCTGCAGAAAACCTTAAGTAATGCCTACAGTAACACTTTCTCCGTTATTTGTACAGATTATGAGCTGTTTGTTTGTTTGTTTTTTAGCATTAATCATACCTGCCTTGTCCTACCGGTATAGAACTCTATATACACATTAAAAAAATCATTAAAAGACATCACAATTTCTGAATACAGAATAAGCCCTCACCATTTCGGAAGACAGGAGGAGCACTGTGGATGGTGGGACTCGTTCAGGTGGAGGAGATCTGTGAGCAGCTTACAGTCTTCTTGTCTTATATAGTGTCCAAACAGCAGCTGCTTCATCTGCGTTCATAGACGAGTATTACTTGGAAGCTGGCCATGCGTCTGCTTTCATTTCATGGAACTGCAATTGTTGTTGGAACTTTCTCTCTCTCTCTCTCTCTCTCTCTCTCTCTCTCTTGACTTCTTTTCCTTTTTCCTTCCACGTTCATTCGGTATAGATGAACACTAAAAAAAATCCTTTTCCTTGCACAAGTGTTAAGCGCCTCAGTGGGGTGATTGGTATGGTCTTGGCCTGCCACCTCGGTGGCCGCGAGTTCGATTCTCGGGCATTCCATTGAGGGGGTCAGAGATGTGTATTTCTGGTGATAGAAGTTCACCGTCGACGTGGTTCGGAAGTCACGTAAAGCCGTTGGTCCCGTTGCTGAATAACCACTGGTTCCATGCAACGTAAAAACACCTTACAAACAAACAAACCTCTACAACTTCCAGGGCCACTTCTGTGCAAGTCATAGGGTAGTTTTAACATAAACAAACCAACCTCTTTGTTCAGCAGAGAACAAGAAGTCAGTTTCATGGTTACACCCCTTGGCTTCGCCTCATCAGAGGATAAAAGGCCTCTGATACTGGGCACTATGGCATTGATTCACTTCAATCACTAATTCCTTTTCCCAGGTTGTTCCGTAATTTGCGTGAAAAGAAACGTATGGTTCTGTGTCAATAACTATAATAGTGAAGTGCAATCTGTGATTAGTTATTTACTCTCTTTTTGTGTTTGAATTCAACGCTTAGATTTGCCACTGGCTACCTTGAGGTTTCTGGAAGGTAGGTAACGTCCCTACTTTTTTTCTCTATTATGATAAAAAATAACAATATTTGCATATACAATATCATATACAATCAGTCAACATTGCTATCATTTGGAAAATTCTATGATCATATGCGTATACGCAAAAGAATTGTAATGACGTTTAAGTATTACAATTATATACAAAATCATCCTTATTAGAGTAAGGAAGTACCGAGGTCTGAAGAGCTGGCAAGGACTCGCTGCCTCAAAGCTCTCTCATAGATTACTTAATTAATTAACGAGTATTCTATTAATGATAAACGTTTCACGTACTGTTTCACTATCATAAAGGAGTTCGCATGTAAAAAATCTTTCAGCACGTTCACCACTATGGGAACTTTTTCTTAATTCCATAAGTGTTAAAATTGAGAGCAATTTTTACGTTGGCAAAAATGCTGTAAACATTTACCTTTTTGAAACATCCACTTTAAAACTATAATGGCTACACAGACACGTACAGTACTTAGAAAGTTTATCACCATTACCCCGGAGAATAACCAGTATGCCAGGTGAGGTTCTTATGTCATCAACTTTCCATGATGTGCCTTGGGCGCTCTTTCAGGAAAACAGACATCTCACTAATCGTACTTTCGGAAGGAAACGTAGGAACAGCCTCGCATGGAAGGACAATTCAGATCAATTTGAAATAGTTTAGTTCCTGGGATTGAATGTTTTGCAAGACCCCGGTCAATTTTTCCAAGATGGCGGGTGACTAAAAGACTTTTGTTTTAATTCTGAATTATGATTCTAAATGTCATTTGTTAATTAACCTTTAAGTTTGATTGTTAGTGAAATATTAACAAATATGACCACACGCCGTGTTTTAATGTAATGAGATTTTTTTTCTATTCCATATCAAAACATGCGTGTTCCGAAATGTTGAGCTCGAATATAAAAAAAAGGTGTCAGCTTACTTTAAAAAAAGTAGTTGCATTTCACTAATTTCAGTTTTAAATAGAGCGATTGACGTTTTTTACGAATTTCAGAAGCAATAATAATGAAATCTTTTGAATGTCAGTTCTTATCATAAATTCACCCTGATGTTTAGGTCTTCCAAATGGCTACTTGTAAAGCTCTAGGCATCACAGTTTTCCGGTAATATTTATGATCACATAAAGGGAATAGTGCCGTCAGTGCACCTCATAATGTGTACGGTAGGCTCTAATTAAGGTTCTTTGCACCGACCCTTTGGCCTGTAGCTGCAACCACTTTCATTTCTTATATTGTACCACCGTTCGTATTCTTTCTTCCATCTTACTTTCCACCCTAACAATTGTTCCAAAGTGCAACTGCTTTGAGGTTTTCCTCCTGTAACACCTTTCAGACCTTTTTACTGACCATTTCCGTGTCAGTGCTGAATGACCTCAAAGGTCCGAGAGTTTGGCCTTTGGCCTACATTCTACATTCAATCTATCATCTTTCTATCTTTCTATCTATCTATCTATCACATGCTCGAATAGAACAATGCCCATGTTTTCAAGTGGCAAAGAAACAACACTACCCAAAGAAAGCCTTCACCCTCAGTGCAAGGAATTTACTTCTTCCAGATTCCTGGTTCCTTAAACTAAGCGTGGAAGGAATCAAACAAAATCTTTCTGGAATCATCATCAGATTTTGTCGTTCTGCATGACGAGGAAGTTGTAGTTGAGTGTCTTAGGAATACTTGCTTTAATAGCGAGAAAGGGTTCATGTCCATTCTGTGTTACCAGGAATCTATGATGAAGAAACTATTGTAGAGTATCCAAACGACTGCCTCTGCTCGCCTCTGCTCACTTCATCCCAGGTGCAACTTTTACTTTGCCAGTCAATCGAAAGAGGATGTTTGGAATGAATTTTTTTCCCTTTATTTTATCAAATCCAGACTTCTTACCTTTCTTTCTCACAGTCTGGAGGAATGACTGGGACGCAAATTCCCGAGATGTTCTCTACTAGTATTGTAGCAGTCCCAGTTTTTTTTACCGTGACCCTAGGTTAGGTTAGGTTAGGTTAGTTCAAAACTGGTTATCAGGTGTTTTGGGTGTGGGAAACATAATGAGATGATTTTTTAAAAGATTCTATGAATAGTTTTAAAGACATGGCGTCTCGCTTTTTCAGGGAAGGTTAGGTGTTCAGTTACAGTTCTGGAATATGCGACTGGAACCGGAAGCACAACTTAAGGAATTCCAGGAGGATCTGAATGTGCCAAAAACCAACCGGAAGTCAGATGTTGTGTGTTTATTTTCATTGACGGGGCAGCGGTTGTTCAAATCCTTACAGCCACCTCAGTTGGACTTTTCAGTGTAATGATAAGAAATCATTGGGTGGCAGTTAATATATGTGGGATGTGGGTGATTTCTTATCAATCACTGAATTTTTACCAAGTTTGGAAACCAGTTTGCCATTCATCTTTCAGTGTGTCCTAGATTAGCGGAGATAGCGCAATTTCCTCCACTTTCGTGTGTTGATTACCCAGAAACTCACACATTTCAGGACAAAATTTGGGTAACTTTAAAAACTAATAAAACACTCAAGCTCTCTTAAGAACATCTGACATTGTAAGTTTTCTGCAAAAGCAAATTGTTGTGTGGGCTTTGTCTGTCAGTCAGCACTTTATTCTGTCCACCCTCAGATCTAAAAAAAACTTCTGAGGCTAGAGGGCTGCAAATAAGTTTGGTGATCATCCTTACTCCAATCATCAAACATACCAAATTGTAGCCCTCTAGTTTCAATAGTCTTTATTTTATCTAAGGTTAAACTCAGTCATAATCGTGCGTCTGTCAACGTCATAGGTCAGGCACCACCGGGTTATGGTTAATGTTTCATGGGCCGTGGCGCATACAATATTATACCAGGACCACCGAAAATATATGTATTTTTGATCGCCTTGATTATACGATGTACAGAAAACTCTATTGCGCAATTTTTTACTTGTTTACATAAGGTTACAAACAAGCTTTCATGCAATCATTTCTCTCCTACATTGGCATCAAGTTCCTCAGGGATGTAAAAAACGACGGCTTGTTTCAATTTTATTTCTAATAATGCTCTTAATAACATACACAATGAAAGCATAACAATGAAGCAATTCAAATCAATCTAGGAACTTCAAAACTCAGAAAATGTCTGATTAACTAAACACAAGAATTGCAGATCTTATTAGTGTGAGATCCTTGCAGGTTTGCAGGTGTGATGCTTAAGACAGGTGTCCCAGCAGCATTTGGAGCCAGGGTTTTTGCAGTAGCCATCGTGAGCACATAGCTGGAAATATCAAAGAAACGATTTAATGAGTGTTAAGAACTTCGTTGGCTGTTTCAGCTCATAAGGCTCATTTCAGTTGAAAGGAGAACTTATTAACATAACGTTTTTAGAAACAATATTTCATCTGAGATGTCTGGAGGTACTTACAGCTGGCCCAGCGGTGACACCATCACGTGGACAGAATGGCCTGTGCTCGGGACATTTACCTGGATGCTCTGATGGGGACAAATGCAGAAAAATATATCAGTTCGCTGGAGAATACTACAGAATTTCTTCTACTACGTCATATTTTGCTTATCAGGGATTTATTCCAATGTCGAGAAGCGTAAAATGAAACCATCATCGAGTTTAAAGGATAAGGAAGGATTCTGTTAATTAATCTCAAAACTGAAGTCTCACCTTCAACCGAGAACTGAGGCCCAGTTCCATCGTTGCAGCAGTATTTGCTGTTGGTGAGGGGGTTTGTGCACCAGTGGACGCAGTCCTTGGGTGGTGGTGGTATGGGTCTGATAGGGCGGACCCCATTGGAGGCGGCCACGGCCACCATGGCAAATAACAGAACCAGACGGACCTGAATAATAAGGATGACATGTAAGAATTCGCCAACAATATAACAGATTTTTTAAAAGCATCACAGGTGAGAGAAAAGTCTTGCTGACTATCTTTCTTAGCAGTGGAAATAATCTATCTAAACGTATTCCAGCTATCTCCCACTTTCTTCCTAACAGATTAATCCTTTTAAAAATAGGTCGGAACTTTTCTTCATTTTCATTCAAGTATCGATGAAAACTTCTGTACTTTCCTGGTAATCAGACATGTCAAGATCCACAAATAACGACATGAGTTCACACACAAAAGTATATATGAAACTATATTTACCATTTTGACAAGAGGACAGTGACCGTAGACTGGAGAGTCTGAACTCGCTCAAGTGACAGTTGAAGTCTGTCTTCGGCTGAGCCTCCGCTACCTTTATACTCTCCACTAGCGAAGCCGTTTGTTCGTTTGTGCGTTGGTCTTCAAGAATCGCGTCCACGCAGCGGCTACACTGTTACGTTGACGATCATTGTTTTGACTTCAATTCGAGGAACAGCGGTAATGACTGGATTTCTGTTTTCCTATTCTCTCCTCTCTCTCTCTCTCTCTCTCTCTCTCTCTCTCTCTCTAAATACAATTTCTGCAAGCGCTCGGCATCCTATCCTTGTTTATGGCAGATGCGTTATGTTAGGTATAAATACAATTACTTCGCCAGGTGATGTTCATAATAAGCAACTTAACCTAGTCTTATGTTGTTGCAAATTCTGTACACTCAGTCTCTCCGTTGGACATCCATCGCTCATGGCCACAAGTCAGTTGCATGCCGTTTTGTCTGCCACTTCCTTATTTGTATGTATATGCTTGGTTGTGTAGCAGGTAATTGTTATTAGTATGCTTTTTAAGATGAGAACCTGATAGCTGTCACATATTTTTTTTAATACGTATCCTTCCATTCAGTTTTTAATAAACATATTTTTTTTGTCTTCTATATGAGCATTTTATCCTTAAAAAGTCTATATATAGTATATATATGATGTATGGTATATATATTATATATATATATATATATATATATATATATATATATATATATATGTATAATTGGCTATGTACCATTTAAATGCGCCGCACAATAATAATAATAATAACAATAATGATAATAATAATAATAAAAATAATAAAAAATAAATAAATTAATAATAATATAATAATATAATAATAATCATAATAATAAAGAAATCTTAACGGTATGGATTTGGATTTAGATTTTTTACACGTTAAAAGGAAAAATCACTGAAAGGAGAAGTCATTTTTAATAATATATGCCATAAGTTCTCTGAACTTGCAACTGTTCCTTCAGAGGAAAATATCTGTCGAACCATTCCCATAAGAGGGGCTCAGCTGATAGCAGCTAATCCATTTTATTGACCCATGGGACTTGTTGGCAACCCTTTGTTTGAGTGTGCAAATATATCCAGTATATATATAAACATATATATAAACATATATATATATATATATAATATATATATAGGTAGATAGATAGATAGATATACACACACACACACACACACACACACACACACATATATATATATATATTATATATATATATATATATATATATATATATATATATTGTTACGAAGTGCCAAGTATCTGGTTTCTACGCTTGCCATTCATTTAATGTTACCTCACAAAAGCCAGACACCTGAACCCTCATCACAGGTATCAAACGACTGAATGCTCTAAAGGCAACAGTGATCCCTTAACAACTTACCAGTATTGCAGAAAATCAGACTAAGTTCATCAAAACAAGTGTCAGGTAATCTTGTAAGTAATTAAATTAATCAAAGGGCATCACTCCATCAACAACTTTAAAAGTCTAAGTATTTCGCTGATTTCAGAAGTCTAAGTACTTCCTAGTTCTAAGTCACTTCAAGTAAATTGAAGGAAAGCAAATCAATTACCACTCTATGTTTCTACCTAACATAAATATAATCAAATGCAAATATACTGGTTATAAATGAAATATTACTTAATAAAAATTTTAAATACAAAAATTTATTATTAAATTCAAAATTTATAAGTAAAATTCACAACTATCAGGGAAAATTACTGTTACATGAAAATCACAAAGTAAAGTTTAATTAATTCTTGAATCAAATTAAGTAAAATTAAATCAAAATTAATTTATCACAAAATTCAAGAAAAAAAATTAATTCAATTGAAATTCAAAAGTGTTAGGCAATAATTGAAAATTTGAAATTAATTCACAAGTGCTAAACAATAATAAAACTTGAAAAGAATTCTAAGTAAATGCAAATTAATTCACAAATGTTAAATTTAATTAAATGTGCAATGATTAAGCAATGAAAATAACTAAATTAAATTGTGAATGCAAATAAAAATATGAAATAAAAAGGCACACTTCAATAAGAAAATGAACAAGTGCACAAACAATGGAACAAACACAAAACACAAAAATACGCAATGTGTAAAAGTGTAAATCTTTTTCACTCAAAACATTGTAACCATCAGTTTTTACCAAACCTTCATAACCATCTGTTATCAGTTAACCACTGTTCCTATCAGTTATTAGTTAACCACAGTTCCTATCCGTTATTAGTTGCAACTAATAAAAATATAAACACACTTTACTTGGTATACCATTTTCTTTCTTTGATGCAGGCTTGTTTCACTTTAGCAAAAACCAGGCACCGTTACGAAACAATGTTTGTTCAGATTCCACAAAAACACTAAATAACACTAAACAAACTCTAAGAAATATCAAAAATGAAATTCTAAGTTACGAGTAACCAATGTACGTTACGCTAATATAATCTCAAGGATGTCGCGGAAGAGAGAGAAAGAGAGAGAGAGAGAGATGTTAACACCTCGCGGTTCTAGGATATAATAAATTCTCTTCCCTTGCAGAAACTGGACAGATGAGATAACAAAACGTTTTGAGACAATAATGCTTCCAGAAGCTTCGAAATCTTAAGAACGCAACTTTCATACAAAAATGTGTTATCTCCACGTGGCTTTGATAAAGACATACACGTATGAGACAATTCTGTTAAAAAAAAAGACACGTACTCTATTCGATCGACACGGAGCAGAAGGCTTATCACATACGATGACAGATTCCCAAAACACAAATGAAGATTTGAGCTCGCTTATCAAACATGTTGACAAATTAGGAAAGCAAACGGATCTCGCCGTGCCTCTAATCTCACAGTGCTGACATAAAAGGGAAACAATCGTAGTTTCGAATGGACAGAGAAAATCTTTCTCTTTTACATTCTACGTTATATATATATATATATTCTTTTATAATATGTTATGCAAAATCTGAACACACATTTTAAAACATCCTATCTCTAAGCTATCTAGGAATCTGAAAAAATGTTACACAATTCTACATAACAGTCACAAAGGGGATATATGCATTTGAAAGTAGCAATATATAATATCATATATATATATAATATATATATATATATATATATATATATATATATACGTATATATATATATATATATATATATATATATATATATTCTGGATATATATGCATACTAAAACTAAGGCCTACCAACAAGTCCCATAGGTCATCAAATGATTGGCTGCTATCAGCTGAGTCACTCTTTATGGGTATAGATCAAAGATATTTCATATAAAAAAAGCAGTTGCAAGTTAAAAGAACTTATGGCATCAATTATTATAAATTACATTTCCTTACAGTGATTTTCCCAAGTGTAAAAATCTCCATCCTAAAACATACAATCCGTTAAGATTTCTCTATTATTACTATTATTATTATATTATTATTATTATTATTATTATTATTATTATTATTATTATTATTATTATTATTGTTGTTGTTGTTGTTGTTGTTGTTATTGTTGTTGTTGTTTGTGCATCATTTTAATGGTACATGCCAAGTATATATATTTAGTAGACTTTTCCTGGGTGGAATGCTCATACAGTTGACAGAAAAATATGTTTTATTAAAAATTGAATAAACGAATACTTAACAGGAAAAAAAATACGTGACACATGGGTGCTCATTTTAAAAAGAATACAACAATTATCCACACAATCAAGCAATGGCGCCTCAGTGGCGTGGTCGTATATTGTTGGCGTACCACCACGGTGGCTGCAAGTTCGATTCTCGGGCATTCCATTCAGGTGTGAGAGAGTATATTTCTGGTGATAGAAGTTCACTCTCGACGTGGTTCGGAAGTCACATAAACGCCGTTGGTCCCATTGCAGAATAGCCACTGGGTCCATGCAATGTAAAAACACCATACAAACAAACAAATACACAATCAAACAAATGCATACATAAAAGCTAATTACTGACAAAACGGTTTTGCAACTGGCTGTGGATAAGCGATGGATGTCCAACGATGAGACTGTGTGTACAGACTTTGACACAGCATAAGACTCGGTTAAGTTGCTTATTATGAACATCACCCAGGGGAAGCAATTTGTACCTGACACCTAACATAACCCATCTGCCATAGATAGGATAGGATGCAGAACGCTTACCGAGAGAGCAGAGATTGCATTAAGGGAGAGAGAGAGAAGGAGAGATGGCTGGAAGACAGAGAGAGAGAGAGGATGAGAAAATAGGAAAACAGGAATTCACCATGACTGCTGTTCCACGAACTGAAGTCAACACAATAATCGGCAACGTCACAGTGTAGATGCTGCGTGGAAGCGATTCTTGAAGACCAACGCACAAACGAACAAACGGCCTCACACAAGTGGAGAGTATAAAGGCAGCGGAGACTCAGCCGAAGACAGACTTCAACCATCACGTAAGCGAGTTCAAACTCTCCAGTCTACAGTCACTGTCCTCTTGTCGAAATGGTAAGTATAGTTTCGTATATAATTTTATATGTGAAATCATGTCGTCATTTATGGATCTTGACATGTCTGATTACCGGGAAAATAGAAAATACACAAGTTTTCATCAATACTTGAATGAAAATGAAGAAAAGTTCCGACTGATTTTTAAAAGGCTTTATCTGTGAGGAAGAAAGTGCGAGCTGGTTGGGGTATGTTTTTGACAGATTATTTCTACTTCTGAGAAAGATAGTCTGCAAGACTTTTTTCTCTCACCCATGATGCTTTTCAAGAATCTATGATATTGTTGGCAATTTCTTACATTTCATCCTCATCATCCAGGTCCGTTTGGTTCTGTTATTTGCCTTGGTGGCCGTAGCCGCGTCCAAAGGGATCAGACCCATACCACCACCACCCAAGGACTGCGTCCACTGGTGCACAAACCCCCTCACCAACAGCAAATACTGCTGCAACGATGGAACTGGGCCTCAGTTCTCGGTTGAAGGTGAGACTTCAGTTTTGAGATTAATTAACAGAATCCTATCTTATCCTTAAAACCCGATGATGGTTTCATTTTACGCTTCTCGACATTGAAATAAATCCCTGATCTTCAAGGAACGTAGTAAAAGAAATTCTGTAGTACTTTTCAGCGAACTGATTTATTTTTCTGCATCTGTTCCCATCAGAGCATCCAGGTAAATGTCCCGAGCACAGGCCATTCTGTCCACGTGATGGCGTCACCGCTGGGCCAGCTGTAAGTACCTCCAGACTTCTTGGATGAAATATAGTTTCTACAACCTTATGTCAACAAATTCTCCTTTCAACTGAAATGAACCTTATGAGCTGAAACAGCCAACGAAGTTCTTAACAGTCATTAAATCTTTTCTTTGATATTTCCAGCTATGTGCTCACGATGGCTACTGCAAAAACTATGGCTCCAAATGCTGCTGGGACACCTGTCTTCAGCATCACACCTGCAAACCTGCAAGGATCTCACACTAATAAGATCTGCAATTCTTGTGTTTAGTTAATCATACATTTTCTGTGTTTTGAAGTTCCTAGATTGATTTGAATTGCTTCATTGTTATGTTTTTCATTGTGTATGTTATTAAGAGCATTATTAGGAATAAAATTGAAACAAGCCGTCCTTTTTTACATCCCTTAGGAACTTGACGCCAATGTAGGAGAGAAATGGTTTGCATGAAAGCTTGCTTATACCTGTATGTAAACAAGTAAAAAATAGCGGCGGCAAAGTTTTCTGTACATCGTATAATCAAGGCCACGAAAATACACATATATTCCTGTGTTCTCGGTATAATATTGTATGAGCCACAGCCCATGAAACTTTAACCACTACCCGGTGGTGCCTGACCTATGTCGTTGACAGACGCACGATTATGGCTAAGTTTAACCTTAAATAGAATAAAGACTGTTGAGGCTAGAGGGCAACAATTTGGAATGTTTGATGATTGGAGGGAGGATGATAAACACACAAATTTGCAGCCCTCTAACCCAAGTAGTGTTTTAGATCTGAGGGTGGAAAGAACAAAGAGCAGACTGACAGACATAGCCATCACAATGGTTTTAATCTTCGATATCATACATACATACATATATATATATATATATATATATATATCTATATATATATATATATATATATATATATACTATCAAAGAATGAAACGTGATGTATGTGAAGAAAATAAAAATCAGTAGAAATAATATTTTAAACAAATGTCCAAAACGGGGTGTTTCAGTGCTTACTCAAAAGAGGCAGTTAATTAAACCCTAGATTGAGATAACACAGCAGCCTGGATATTTCAGTAATTAAAAACAAAAACACTATATAAATATTCTACGTAAAAACTCAGGTCTCAGTTTCACAGCAGTAATGCAGGGGTTGAGTATGTTTAATTATGATTATATTGATTTATACTTCGTTGCGAATGAGATACCAGTGTAGCAAGTTTTATGTCATGTATCCAATTATATGGTACACACATATACTATATGTGTGAGTGTGTGTATCCGTATATATAGTATATTTCATTAGATATCGTTATGACAAATTATCCACACGAATTAAAAGTTATTTCATCAAAGCGATGAAAAGAAATACGCGATAGGCTTATGCTACAAATGATTTAGTGCACCATCAAAGAAATTACGAGTTACGCTCAGGAAAATCTATTCGTCATGTGCTTTATTTTAAACTTCCATGAAAGACAAATAAAAGAAGGGAGTGGGAAATAAATAAATAAATAAAAACTGTTTGAAAAATTACCGATTTCAAGGATATCCATAGACCGCATTCGGTCATGTTCCAAGACGCAGCAGGACATTACTATATAAGACTTTAGAGTCCTTGGCAAATGAGAACATCGTTCGAGTTCGGTCCTTTGAAGTTTGAACTTTCGCTTCGGGGCGTTTTGGGCGGTGGACATTTAACTGGAGTTTGCTAAGTGATCCCTTTTTATCTCTCTCTCATGCTCTCTCATCTCTCTCTCCCTCTCTCTCCTCCTCCTCAGGAACGGCGTGTTCAATTTATCGTAGCCTAATTGATCATGTTAACGTTGTGAAGTTTCTAAAAGAAAAAAAAACTAACACGGGACTAGACAACAGCTGGCACTTGAGATTTCCGTCGAATGTTGCCACTTCGTTGGTCAAGTTATGATAAACCCGGGGCTTCTGAAAGGTATTACAGGAACTTTACTATATTATTACTAATATTCCATGTTTGCTCTGAGGATTTTAGCCTTGCTTTGTGTGTGTTGTTTCGTACAAGTCTTTGGCAGTCATTATACCTATTTCTGTGGGCGTTTACCCATAATCTGATTTGAGTAAACGCCCAAGATTTAAGAGTTACGCATAGGTCTAAAGCTTTGTCATTTCCAGGATGTCTTTGGTATGAGTTTGAATTTTGAATTCCTCTCCTAACAGTAAACTTTCACGTATGATAAAGCTACTCTCTTTAGCAACAGGTATGTATTGATTGATTTTTTTTTTTTTTTTTTTTTTGGCAAATTTAATGTCTTTTGTCGTAATTTTGTTTAAATTTCAATTGTCATAAACTTACTTTTTAAATTTTTATGATAAATTTTAAGCTTTACATTTTTTTAGATTTTTCTTTATAAAAAAATCTACTCAATTATTCAATTTAGAGTAAAATTACAGTTTCAACCATTATGGGAAAACTGGAATAAAAATATATTTGTTGCATCAGAAATAATGTAGTTCCAACGGATTTAACATTTATTTTGACTGCAAACCATCCGATTTAGAGATTTACTATGTAATTGGAGTTAAAACAACGAGTTTTTTAGTTTTTCCAGAAAAATCCCTAGACCTACCTAGACCTATCCATGGAGCACCTACAGATTCGCGGACCCACTCGACCGCCGACCGAAATCGGCGGAAGAACACCAAAACCCATATGGCGGCGATACCAAAACAACAACAAAGAAAGTAGGGAGCGACTACATATCCGCGACGATCGATTTATGTGTGCTGTCAGTAAGGCCGTGGCGGAGCGGCGCTTCGCGCCTTATCCGCATATTTAAAGATTCTTCGCAAGCACGGCATGTACGGCAAGAGGTAATGTTGCGCTGCGCGCGCTAGCCACAGGGTTTACAGAAGGCTACTTACCGTGGCAGATCACACCTGAAGGCGTTCCTGTTGAAGTCGATCCGACAAATATTAGTAGCTCCACAACACTCGCAGTTTTTTTTGCTTTAGAATGAAATTATGTCTTTGAGCATATTCAATCACAACTTCTTTACCACCACTAGACAAATAATGATAAAATTCACCGTAACCCACATTGCACTGCAAACAATCGGTAGGAAATCGAAGGTCTGTCAAAATTAATGCCAGAAGGGCCAGCCACTGCCTCTGCCATAGGTACAGGAAGACAAAATGCCGTTTTTTGCTTCATTATTCGAGTATTCAGTCAAACAAGGATACCAGTGGACACTGGACAGGTAACTTTTTTACTCCGCTGAAATGCTAGTGAAACTTAGTTTTCGACTAAAGTCGTTCGTAATTGGTTATGAAACCCATGACGTCATAACGATGTCACACCTCTCAGCCAATAATGAGTAACTGGAACTGCTTTTGTTTGCGTAAGAAAGTAAGTTAGAGGGCTCATTAAAAGTAAACCTTATTACCAAGGGGGGTAGAGGAAACTCCTCTCCCGACTTAGGAAAAATTAGAGGTAAAAACTTAATTTTTTTTTTTCTCTGTAAGTATGCATTAGCGACAATAATGTATGAGAAGAAGTGTTTTGTTATCACGTGCTTTACTCGGGAAAAATATTAATATAATAGATTTCCCATAATGGTTGAAACTGTAATAATACCCAATTTAGTTTTTTAATCTTTTAAGTTTCTTTTGTAATAAATTTAGTTTAATATTTGTGATATTTACTTTATTTTTGTAATTTACCATTTTATTGTCATAAATTTAGCTTTATTTTTCTAAAAAGTGTTTACTTTGTTTAATTTGTTTAATATTGACTTGTTCAATCTGTATGTACTGTTCTTGAACAGTATACACAGTATCAATCCTCCACCCCTTTAGGGGCGGTCCCCCTCAAGGGGTGGAGGAGCCCCCATGTTCTGCATAGTAGGTCGTATGACCTACTCTGCAGATTTTTGGGTGGTTTTGAGCTAATCAAACTTTCAGGTGGTGTGTATAGACCTAATCTATTAAGTTTCTTGTAAATCCAGTTAGGTATTGTTTAAATGTGCTTGGGTACTCCCACCCGGTCAAGTTTGCAGCAGCTCTCCAAGACTTGGGAAGTCAAATGTTGATGCTCTCAAATGTTTTGGTAGATCTAGGTAGTAACTCCGCGTCTAGTATTTCTTTGAAAACTACAGTTTCATTTAGTAATTGGGTTGCTTATTAAGAATTTACCGTTATTTTTGGGGGGGTCTACTGTAATTAACCCTACAGGGGCTGGTACTAAAAACGGCGAAATACATTTGACGCCCCAGTCCTTAGTGGCTGTCGTATTCGCGAGAACGTTCCTTGCAGTGAGGAGTTATTGCCTAGAATTACTAACATTTTAGCTTTGATTCCAATTTTATGTACAGGTCTGGCGCCTTGGAATGTTTTGCTTTAGAATTTTACTTTCCTGAAAATTGATTTTGTGGCTAAGTTAAGTCAGGTAAGTTTTGGCGCATATTCAAAAGGGTTTTGCCCATGTTAAATTTTTAGGCGTGAAGTTGGCGTTAGATTTAAAAGTTTTGAAAAGATTCGAATTTGGTATTTCCTTCCTCGCAACCGAAAATTTTTGGTTATAAGAGTTATAGGTAGCTTGAATTTCTGGTTATAGGTAGCTTGAATTTCTGGTTATAGGGGTTATAGGCAGCTTGAATTTCTGGTTATAGGCATTATAGGTAGCTTGAATTTCTGGTTATAGGGGTTATAGGCAGCTTGAATTTCTGGTTATAGGCGTTATAGGTAGCTTGAATTTCTGGTTAAGGGTTATAGGCATCTTGGATTCTTGGTTATAATTTGGTTTATAGGCAACGTTGAATTTCTGGTTTATAGGGTTATAGGCACCTTGAATTTCTGGTTTATAGGGGTTAATTTAGGGGTTAGTCTTGAATTTTTCTGGTTATATGGGGATATAGGTAGCTTGAATTTCTGGTTATAGGGGTTATAGGTAGCTTGAATTTCTGGTTATAGGGGTTATAGGTAGTGTGAAAATTATCAAATTTTCCCCGGACGGAGATTGTCAAGAGAATGCTTAGATTGCTGCTGCTAGCAGCTGGAATTGGTTTTATGAAGTTTCTCATTACTCAAACGCCTTAGTGACGTGGTCGGTATGGTCTTGGCCTGCCACCACTGGTTCCAAGCAACGTAAAAACGCCAAACAAACACTCAGTTTTCAGATCCTGTTAACAGACGGCATGGGAGCAATTTTTTAATTTTTTTTTATTTCTTAAAGTATGCAAATTTAAGGTTATGGATATTTTTTGTGCGGAATCAGGATATCAGTTTGCTTTGAGTGAGGCGTAGTCAAGTCAAGTTTGGCAAGTTTGTTGGTTAGTTTTAATACTATTAGGTTTACTCATAGCATAAGCAGTGTGTTGTTGCTATTCGTTAACATTTGAGTTTGTACGTTACTCGAACACAGGCAGGGAGTTCGTTCATCTACACGTACATAAGCAATGAACTTTACTTTATGAACACTATTAAAATACGTAAGTACGTGTCACCCAAGAGGGGTCAGGCGATTTGCTTTGCTAACTTGCCAACGGTATTCTTACTGTAATTGCTTTGGGGTGGTCGGAATTATTGGGAAAATATATAAATTTATTCATTTAATCCTAATAAGACAGCGGCTGAGTAACCTAATGCGAGTTTTTAATAATCAAAACAGGACGTTGCCTCCGTCTGTGGATGTGTTCACCACTCTAGTGATGGCCACGGACTATGCATAGCCGTTTTTGGAGAGACTAATGGAGGACTTTGATACACTTAGTAGTCACGAGGAACCGTACACCGGGTTAGGACTTCGCTTCCCTTCTTGGAACATCCTTCGTCGCTTATAATCCTTGAGTGGGATTCCGCATTCCGGGACAACCGTCGTCTAACATTATTCCTATGATGAAGGGTTTGGTATCGTCACGTATTTGTATACAAAGCTGTTCAGAATACGAACTCTGCGTATTTTGAGTTGATTTGTAACATTTTTCGTTGCAATAAATTATAATTTTTTGCTTTTTAGTGTGTCCATCAATCCCTACCTAATGAACTGCTGAAAACTATTTAGGAATAGTGTTTAATGTCTATTCAAGAGTTCCTTTAACTAGTAACAAGTTTTGAACCTCTTTTGGCCGTGATCTTAAGTTTTTTTTAATGTTACCGAACTTCAAGTGTTGTTTTTGAGCTCTAGAATGAGGTCACTCGTAAAGGTTATAGCTGCACAAGCAGGGAGTTTGTTACTCATAAACATAGCATTGTTTGATAGTCGCGCACAAGCTATAAGTTTATTAGTTAATTTTGAATACTGGCAATGAGTTTTGAATGTTACTCATGAACACCTGAAACAGTTCCGTGATGTTACCCACGAATACAGTCTGTAGTCTTTTGATGCCATCCATGAATGTGGGCAATGAATTTTCCATGAACTGTCAAATGCCTGTTAGGCGATCTGTGAACACCGTGAATAAATGGAATTATCGACACAGTAATTGATGTTGTTCATACTATCCTTTAAGGGCAGTGCTTTGTGGGGCCATAGGCGTAACTAGGAGTCTATTGTTGTGGGGGAGGGGGGGTGGGGGGAGCGCCAGCTGAAAATGGGAGACACTGGGCATGCACAAATTTTAATACTACTTTTTTTCTAAGTCACATGGAAAGTTATTAAGGTTGTTCTAAGATAATTAAGTTATCAATTTGTGAATCGCGTATTTATATAAAAAAAAATTATTTTTTATAGTTAATATAGTGAAACTCGACATCTAAATATGAAAAAAGCCAAAATACTTTAGTATAAAACTTTGTAATAATAATAATAATAATAATAATAATAATAATAATAATAATAATAATATAATAATAATAATCTCAGGCTGTTGATTACTGTCGTTGTGGTGATCAGTTGCTGGATGACGACCTCCAAGTACCTGACCGTCTTCCCCTTCAATTGGGTTGAATACCTGGTTGCCGGACGAAGCTCATCTGTTGCCAGAGGTTCCATTTACGTCGTTGTCGTTTATTCCTTCATTTCTTTCCATCATTGCTGAGTTTTGCTATTTAACCCATAGCTGGACCCTACCCCATCAGGGATAGGTACTCATTTACAGCTGAGTAGACTGAGGAAATTATGGTAAAGATCCTTTCCCAAGGAATCAACGCCGAGGAGAGCGGTCACCCATCCAACGACTGACCAGCCCCAATGTTGCTTAACTTGACTAAAGTCCATTGATGACCTAACCCACTCCTCCACGGTATGGTAAGAGCATCAAGGAAATAGATACCCTAATCCAGACTGTAAGGATTGTATCTGGGGACATCAGGATGGAGTTTGGAATAGAAAAATGCGCCTTAGTCAACATACAAAAGGGCAAAGTAACGAGAACTGAAGGGATAAAGCTACCAGATGGGAGCAACATCAAACACATAGATGAGACAGGATACAAATACCTGGGAATAATGGAAGGAGGGGATATAAAACACCAAGAGATGAAGGACACGATCAGGAAAAAATATATGCAGAGACTCAAGGCGATACTCAAGTCAAAACTCAACGCCAGAAATATGATAAAAGCCATAAAGACATGGGCAGTGCCAGTAATCAGATACTGCACAGAAATAGTGGAATGGACGAAGGCAGAACTCCGCACCATAGATCAGAAAACCAGGAAACATATGACAATACACAAAGCACTACACCCAAGATCAAATACGGACAGATATACATAACACGAAAGGAAGAAGTATAGAGGACTGCGTCAACATCGAGAACAGAGCACTGGGGCAATATCTGAAAACCCTTGAAGACGAGTGGCTAAAGAGTGCATGGGAAGAAGGACTAATAAAAGTAGACGAAGACCCAGAAATATACAGAGACAGGAGAATGACAGACAGAACAGAGGACTGGCACAACAAGCCAATGCACGGACAATACATGAGACAGACTAAAGAACTAGCCAGCGATGACACATGGCAATGGCTACAGAGGGGAGAGCTAAAGAAGGAAACTGAAGGAATGATAACAGCGGCACAAGATCAGGCCCTAAGAACCAGATATGTTCAAAGAACGATAGACGGAAATAACATCTCTCCCATATGTAGGAAGTGCAATACAAAAAATGGAACCATAAACCACATAGCAAGCGAATGCCCGGCACTTGCACAGAACCAGTACAAAAAGAGGCATGATTCAGTGGCAAAAGCCCTTTACTGGAGCCTGTGCAAGAAACATCAGCTACCTTGCAGAGTAGCATTGTATACGTAAGCAAATTAATGAACGCCACCCTCGTGGAATTGTTGGAAACTCGTTTTGTTCAGCACTTATAGTGGAAATGTGGTTTGGGTATTGGTTGTGACGACTCAAATGCCCTTGGCCAATTTGTGGGACAGCGAGCTGAAATCTGACTCCATACTAATGGATAAATATACAGTACGAAGAGCGCCGGGAAATGTGAATTATACTTAATTTTACCACTTTAGAACAATGTGTAATTAGAAGGTAAAGCTAAATATCAAATTATTTGTTTCATGGAGCTTGTACAAAGAAATTATTTCGATTTAATGGTATGAGAATTTGATAATGTGAAGGTCAGCTACACTTCCGTGGATAAAGGTCTTAAGCTACGTGACTAAATACAGGATTTAATGCAGGTGAACAGAATTTTAAGTCATAAATTATGAAAAAAAAAAAATCTGAAGTTAAATTTTTGTTAAAGCATTGAGCGACGTTTGTAATGGGCGGGGATAGGGGGGTGGGGGTGGGAGAGTGGAGGTCGTTTGGCAAACTAATCTGGATGACCCCATCAAGCTTTGAGATGCAAAGTTTCTTTTGCCAAAAACATTTAATCATTTGTTGTAACGATTCCCGTTTAATAGGTCGCTTCGATTCTGAATAACCTCATAGGTCCCAGCGCTTTCCCTTTTGCCTAAATTTCCTATAGGGTAATGACCATTAATTTCCACAACTATCCATGAAACCCCAGTAGGATGGTCGGGCCGTCAGTGCACCTGATGCGGTGCACTGTGCGCATTACTGAAGGCTCTTTGCAGCGTTCCTTCTTTCCTCTGGAAACAACCCCTTTCATTTCAGTGTCTCAGTGGCGTGGTCGGTATGGCCTTGGCTTGCCACCTCGGTGGCTGCGAGTTCGAAGGGTTTGGTATCTCGACCTGGTTCGGAAGTCACGTAAAGCCGTTGGTCCCGTTGCTGAATAACCAATGGTTCCATGCAACGTAAAAACACCATGCAAACATAATTGTTGTCTTGTTGGGCGGTAGCAAATGAGTGGTAGCCAGGCCCGATCACGACATAAATAAATAAATAAAAAAAAAAACAGCCGGGTTTTTGAGTTCATAATAAGCGATCAGGTTGCGACCCCGTCAGGGGGTAGTGCCGTCAGCACAACTCACGGAGTGCACTTTAGGCATTACTTAAGGTTCTTTGCAGCGTCCCTTCGGCACCTAGCTGCAACCCCTTTTATTCCTTTTACTGTACATCCATTCATATTATCTTTCTTCCATCTGTCTCTCCACCCTCTCCTAACAATTATTCCATAGTGCAACTGCTTTGAGATTTTCTTCCTGTTACACCTTTCAAACCTTTTACTCTCAATTTCCATTTCAGCGCTGAATGGCCTCATAGGTCCCAATGCTTGGCCTTTGGCCTAAATACTATATTCAATCAGTCAATATTCAACCAATGAATAATTTCAAAGTGACTGAAGGAGACGTTATAGGAAACCTTCCTTTTTAAGTTTTCTCGGGAATCATTATTTGTTCCCAAATTCTCGGAACTTGAAGGTTGTGACGTGAGTAGGAAAATGCTCCGGATTGGGGGGAGGACTCTTACCTTTATTATACGAGAGGTGAAATTGTGTCATTGTTTGTGCCGTCAATCGAATAATTTCCCCTTTGGCAGGAAACTCGGCGATATAGCCGCTCAATAGAAGGAAACTACATACAATACCCCCAGAGAGGATCTCTGATAAAAGAAAAAATAAAAAATAAAAAACAAAAACATTGGAGGACTGCGTCATCTACAAACCACCCTAAGCTGTATAGACACTTCAGTCAGCCATTTAGGAATATTATCTAACAAATGTAACTGAAATACCTATACTTACTTTGCCTACGAACCCACGTTCGATCCCCGAGACACATGGGCACGTTCAAGGTCTGTAGACCTAGACCTTGGGTACATTTCCTAAAAATCCATTAGGCTTTCGTTGACCTAAACAGTGAATTAAGTACATGGTTGATTGTCTACTGTCATGGTTCGTTGCTGGAGAGAGAGAGAGAGAGAGAGAGAGAGAGAGAGAGAGATTGAAAGGGGGGAGGGTGCGGGAGGGGTGTTGGTGAAGAAATAACTGCAGTAAGTAATCTGTGCTCTATGGAAATGTAGACTATAATATTATTTAAATGAAAAATGGCAGGACCTCGTAGAGGCTGTGTTGTTGTTGTGTGTGTGTGTGTCACTGTGTGTAGGAGGGTGTGTGTGTCTTTCTCCCAGGAAGACCTACTATTACTAAATAATAATGAATAATTCTTATTAGAATAAAACGATGTTTTCAAGAACTAGCAGCGTCAAAGAGAGAGAGAGAGAGAGAGAGAGAGAGAGAGAGAGAGAGAGAGATTCCTACAAATAATTATAGTACAGGTAGTGTAAGTAATCACAGTTGCGGGCTAATACGAGGATTGTTATCGATGATTATAAGCAGCTTGCTGTTTTCCTAGTAAGTTTTTCGTGTGCGTTTTCTATTGTCCGTTTTCTTTTCCTCGTTTGGAACAGGTTTTCTGTTGAGCTGTGTTGAGTCCCCTGTAACGGAACTGATGGAATGTCCTTCCATTTCAATGTCGACTTGAGGAGCAGCTCCTCGTTCCAGCATTCGCGGGTAGTCGCAATTCTGTTCTTTCCTTTACTGCATGTGTACCATTTTGAATTTTGGTTGCCACGCCTTCTCATAGTTTCGTTTAATTCGCACTGTTTATATTGCTAAAAGTGCACCGAATCAATCTGGTCGCAACTGAATTGTTGCAGTTAAATATACAGAATATTTTGGACTATTCTGTTGTTTTTTCGATTTGCAGGGACGTCGTCCTACCAACATTTTGGTAATTCAGTATACGAGATATGAAAGTGAAACTTAGTCAACATTCTTTCGTACAGATTCAGGTTTTGAAGACGATAAACTTTGTTTTTTTAACGTTGGGTCATTTTCGTTGACGTTGGGTCAGCCTAAGTTTTATAGTAGACACTGATAGCAACACACATATGTGTATATGTATAAGTACTATATATATATATATATATATATATATATATATATATATATATATATATATATGTATGTATGTATGTATATACTTCTAAAAGTTACCTTTAGATTATGATAAAAGCATCCTTAATGGGAGGACCAGCATGTTTGTTTGCTGTGTCAACCTCTAATATGAATCTGATATTCGGAGAACCCCATTTCCAAGAAAAGAACATACCTGACTTTATGTTTACTTTACCTGACAGGACTCGAGGTATTGTATACCTACTCTTGTTGACAGGTACACACACGTACATAGTTCATAAACGACCGTACCTATCGCTCTCACTTGTACTACAGAAATCCGAACCGCTTGACCGATCTAGACGAAATTTTGCATGCGGCGGTTCGTTTGAGCCCTGGAAGGTTTTCGCGTAGGTTTCATACCTGTACCTCCCCTTCCCCTTCCCCTTCCCCCATCCCCATTCCATTTTGTAACATGTATCGAGGTGTGTGTTTAGGTTTGTTTGGTAGGGGGTGTGTTCATGTTTAATAGAGGTGTGTTTAAACTTAGAGAGGGATGTGTTTAGGTTTACGGGAGGCGGGTATCAATTTAGCGAAGTGTTTTAGGTTTTAGGGGGGGGTGGGTTTTGAAGAATTTAATTGGTTTTTTATGTTCTGTGGAGGATATGTTTAGGTTTGGTGGGAGGGGAGTTTAGGTTGAGATGTGGATGTGTTTAGCTTTAGTTGGGTTGTGTTTTGGTTTAGTTGGGGCGTTTAGTTGGGGATGTGTTTTAGTGGTTTGTGGGGGGCGTGTTTCAATTTGAGGGGATTGTTGAGGTTTAGTGCGGGTGTGTTTAGGTTTGGTGGGAGGGGTGTTTTGTTTGTAGTGGGGGTGTTTCAGTTTAGTGGGAGTGTGGTTAAGTTTAGTGGGTGGTGTATGTTTAGGCTTAGTGGGGGATGTGTTAAGGTTTCATATATATATATATATATATATATATATATATATATATATATATATATATATATATGTATGTATGTATATAAATATATATATATATATATATATATATATATATATATATATATGATATGTATATGTATAACTGAATCACGAAAGTTAGGAAAGTGATAAATCCATAAATAAAGATATATGCCATGAAGGAAAATAAACGACAGAGTATCCGCAAGACCTTTCGACATTTAAACAGCCTTTACTAAGCAGATGAACTGACATACATGAGGAAAAAGACAAAACAAGAAGATTCGTATAACTGACAGATAGGGATTATAAAGAGATTAGTGCCTAGAATCCGACACACCTGGAAGATGAGTAACCTTCCCAAACAAGCATAAACAATGGGTGCAATTAAAAGTTTAAGACAATCATCTCTGATACAAGGACAAGACAATTAAAGGATTATAGGTGACAGCTATTCAGAACTTTGGTAAACAAAACCATATTCACAATACATATTCACAATACATGTTAGACATACATTACAACGAAGATAACTCTAAGGCAACTAATTTTTATTTAAGTCTGTAATTATATCTTTGAGGTCATTCTTAAATATGTTACAAATACAAGGGTCTAAATGAAAAAGGCCACGACTAACACTGAAATTACAATGAAAAGTAAGTTGTATCAAAGCAAATTCTAAAAGTTTTCGTGATAAGACATCTCTTGACCTTGTAATTACTGAACTACCAACCCAATTTATTCGGTGGTTGTTTTCACTTAAATGAATAAATATTGCATTAGATGTTTGCCCAGTTTTTACAGAATATTTATGCTGGCATAGCCTTACTTCTAGGCCCTTGCTAGACTGTGCAAGATAAAATGGGGGACAATACATACATGGAATTTTATATATTATGTTGTTGCTTTCTCTGAGGCCATTTTTTATTAACATTCCTTTTAGTGTGTTATTATAGGAAAAAACAAGGTTGACATTAAAAGCTTTTAACAATGATTTAATGGTTTCAAATCCGTTAAAATAAGGCAAACTGAATATGTTCTTAGAATTTTCTTTCTGTGTGTTACCTACACTATAAAACTTTTTGTGGGCTTTATTATAACAAATATCTAATATATGAGAAGGATAGCATAAATCTTTTCCTATTTTTCTTATGTATTCAATTTCTTGATCCAAATATTGTGGACTGACAATGCGCAATGCTCGTAAAAACATAGAAGAAAAAATTGATATTTTTATGTTAAGATGGTGGCCTGGGAAGTAATGAACATAAGTTAAGTTGTTGGTCGGTTTCCTATAAATACTGAATTTACATTGAAATGGTTCTCTATGTATCAAAACATCTAAGAAAGGAAGGCAATTTCCTTCTTCTAATTCTAGAGTAAACTTAATCGATGGTACCTGGTTATTTGATTTAGAGAGTAAATCATTTACATCAATACCGACAGGCAGAACAGCTAAAATAACATCAACATAACGATACCACTTTACAGGAATATAAATGATATTAGGTAAGTAGCGTTTTTCAAAGAATTCCATGTACAAGTTTGAGAGTAGTGGTGATAAAGGATTTCCCAGTGCCATGCCAAATATTTGTTGATAAAATTCACCATTGAATATAAACTTACAATCACAAATGCACAAACTTGTGAGTGAAATTATGTGACTTAAAGGTAGAGGTAATTCATACTGAGTTAGTTCATTACTAAGATATTCTAAAATAGAGTCTATAGGGACTTTAGTAAAAAGAGAACATACATCAAAACTAACGAATCTATCAGTAGGACAAAGAGCAATTTTGTTTAATTCATCAACTAAATCTAGAGAATTATATATATGAGAATCGGAGATGGTTCCACATAACGGGGACAAGATCTTAGTGATATATTTCGAAAGTTTATATGAAATAGTACCAATTGTACTGATAATAGGCCGCATAGGGTTATTTTCTTTGTGTGTTTTGACTAATCCGTACCAGTAAGGTAGCGAAGGAGATTTGACTGACAATTTGCCTAGTAGTTCTGTTTTATCTTTAAGGATATTTTTCACTGTGCTATTGAAGTTTTTTATGACTTGATCAAGGGGATTTTTGGTTAGTTCTTTATAAGTCACATCATCATCCAGTAGGGCTTGCATACGTGATATGTAGTCAGCTTTGTCTAAAATTACTATACTATTTAACTTATCAGCTACCTTACTTGTACGGATTAGTCAAAACGCACAAAGAAAATAACCCTATGCAGCCTATTATCAGTACAATTGGTACTATATCATATAAACTTTCGAAATATATCACTAAGATCTTGTCCCCGTTATGTGGAACCATCTCCGATTCTCATATATATAATTCTCTAGATTTAGTTGATGAATTAAACAAAATTGCTCTTTGTCCTACTGATAGATTCGTTAGTTTTGATGTATGTTCTCTTTTTACTAAAGTCCCTATAGACTCTATTTTAGAATATCTTAGTAATGAACTAACTCAGTATGAATTACCTCTACCTTTAAGTCACATTATTTCACTCACGAGTTTGTGCATTTGTGATTGTAAGTTTATATTCAATGGTGAATTTTATCAACAAATATTTGGCATGGCAATGGGAAATCCTTTATCACCACTACTCTCAAACTTGTACATGGAATTCTTTGAAAAACGCTACTTACCTAATATCATTTATATTCCTGTAAAGTGGTATCGTTATGTTGATGCTATTTTAGCTGTTCTGCCTGTCGGTATTGATGTAAATGATTTACTCTAAATCAAATAACCAGGTACCATCGATTAAGTTTACTTTAGAATTAGAAGAAGGAAATTGCCTTCCTTTCTTAGATGTTTTGATACATAGAGAACCATTTCAATATAAATTCAGTATTTATAGGAAACCGACCAACAACTTAACTTATGTTCATTATTCTCAGGCCACCATCTTAACTAAAAATATCAATTTTTTCTTCTATGTTTTTACGAGCATTGCGCATTGTCATTCCACAATATTTGGATCAATAAATTGAATACATAAGAAAAATAGGAAAAGATTTATGCTATCCTTTACATATAGTAGATATTTGTTATAATAAAGCCAACAAAAAGTTTTATAGTGTAGGTAACACACAGAAAGAAAATTCTAAGAACATATTCAGTTTGCCTTATTTTAACGGATTTGAAACCATTAAATCATTGTTAAAAGCTTTTAATGTCAACCTTGTTTTTTCCTATAATAACACACTAAAAGGAATGATAATAAAAAATGGCCCCAGAGAAAGTAACAACACAATATATAAAATTCCATGTATGGATTGTCCCTCATTTTATTTCGGACAGTCTAGCAAGGGCCTAGAAGTAAGGCTATGCCAGCATAAATATTCTGTAAAAACTAGGCAAACATCTAATTCATTCATTTAAGTGAAAACAACCACCAAATAAATTGGGTTGGTAGTTCAGTAATTACAAGGTCAAGAGATGTCTTATCACGAAATCTTTTAGAATTTGCTTTGATACAACTTACTTTTCATTGTAATTTCAATGTTAGTCGTGGCCTTTTTCATTTAGACCCTTGTATTTTTAACATGTTTAAGAATGACCTCAGAGATATAATTACAGACTTAAATAAAAATTAGTTGCCTTAGAGTTATCTTCGTTGTAATGTATGTCTAACATGTATTGTGAATATGTACTGTGAATATGGTTTTGTTTACCAAAGTTCTGAATAGCTGTCACCTATAATCCTTTAATTGTCTTGTCCTTGTATCAGAGATGATTGTCTTAAACTTTTAATTGCACCCATTGTTTATGCTTGTTTGGGAAGGTTACTCATCTTCCAGGTGTGTCGGATTCTAGGTACTAATCGCTTTATAATCCCTATCTGTCAGTTATACGAATCTTCTTGTTTTGACTTTTTCCTCATGTATGTCAGTTCATCTGCTTAGTAAAGGACGTTTAAACATCGAAAGGTCTCGCGGATACTCTGTCGTTTATTTTCTTTTGTGGCATATACTTTATATATATATATATATATATATATATTATATATATATATATATATATAATAATATGAATCCTTCAAAATAATGTAAAGTGGTTTAATTCTTGAAAACCTAAACGTTTATTTCAAGAGTTAGTCAACATTTACATTCTTGAATCTAGAAGAAGACGCTCTCTGTCTCTCTAGAAGTAATATTCTGAATTATTCTGAATCTTTTATAGCATCATTCAATTTTTAATGACACCTACGTAGGCAATCTGACTTGAAGCGTAATGTAGTTTCACTTGAATGTCATAACTGCTCCGTACGGCTTGCTAAAAGCGCTTTTTGAATGACAAACATAAATATATTATCTGTCAAAATACACGCAAGCTTAAAATTGACCCTTGAAACGGTAAGTTTTCGAAATCCTGAAAGATTTCGTTTCACATTTATGCATGGTCATGGTGTGGATTCTAAAGCTTTAGTAAATTTAAATATGGACTTCACGAATCCAAAAAACACATAGAAATCATCTTTATCCCTTTTTATTTTTGGTCACATTGGTAATACTGTGCTAGTTCTTACTGCGAAAGACAAACAGGGAACATCAAAAATGCTGTGCTACTGGTTTTTAGTTTAACAGAGAGAGAGAGAGAGAGAGAGAGAGAGAGAGAGAGAGAGAGAGAGATGACTTGACAGAATTCACTGAGTGTTAGCCATTAACGAAAGTCTGAATATTTACAGCTTAGTTCTAAAGAGAACGCCAACGGGCGCGGTGACAATAAAAAGAAAAGAAGAAAAAAACAACTTTGGGTGATCAACTTCCTAACTCCAACTTCCTGCCTTGCCGTGACGACCGAGACGGTCTCTTAACTGGGCTCCTTGATGCCGTACACCGGGTTGGTCAGTCCCGTCTCCTCTACGTCCTCTTCCTCGGTTTCAGGTTCGTTATTGTCGCGTAGTTCCTGCATGGTGGTCCTCTCCAGCCCTATCGTGTAGGGCGTTTCTCCCCTTCTGTACTCTCGGAGGTACGCCTTGTTTCTGTAGATGAACACTCCCACAGCAGTCACCAGGGACACGATGAGTATGATGATCGCCAACAGGACCCAGGTCGCGTTGCTCGTTTTTTGCAGAGTTTGGGGCTGCGGGGGACTCATGACCACGAAGACCTGAGAAGTGACGTTCCTTTTAAATGCAAGTGCCATCCAGAATAATGACAAAGTATGCCATAGATGGAAACTATAGTAGATTCACATCAACCGTGCATGTGATATCTAGGCCAGTCCCTTACGACGCTCCTGATTGGCTTTTGATAAGCCAGTCACAGGGCTGGAAACTTCCCGTCTCTCGAGATAGTACACATAGGCAGGATGTATGTTCCAACTATTCTGAGGGATACGTCTTTCAAAAGTATCCCTCAGGAGAGGTGGGACATACATCCTGTCTATGTGAACTCTCGAGAGAGACTGACAGTTTCCAGACCTGTGATTGGCTCATCAACAGCCAATCAGGAGTGTCGTAAGGGACAGGCCTAGACATCAGATGCACGGTTGATGTGAGTCTACTATAGTACCAGTCAAGTAAATAACTTCACTAACTAAAAAAGGTATGCTTTACCTCGCTAAGGCTGGCATAGATTACATAAACTATAAGTATCATTTGAAGGGCAAGTTAGCGTAATTTGGGTAACGAAAAAAGACATATCACTTAGTTTCTTCTGACTGAACGTGACAGCACAGAGGGCGGGGAAGGCAGATTATACCTGTGGAAGATTGTAAACGAAATTTGAATGCGTTCAGTCAGCGCTCAGCGAGTTAAGAATGGTAGGCAGCTTAATAAATTTCAGTAACAACTTGACTGACTTTTCGAATGCAACAGTAGACTGCTTTCTCTCCCTCTCACAGCAATTTCATGGTACTTTTTTTTATCGCCCGCTACGACAGTATTCATTCTATTCTATGGTTATTTAAACATTCATTTCCGTCAGTAAACCAGAGTGATGGTATCCTCTCAAGGAAAAACTATCGAATGTCAGGCTATATATATCTCTAGTCATTACGTAAGTGATCATAAATAGATAGATTGATAGATTGATAAAAGTTTATTGACAGCATCATCTACACTTATTAAAATAACAAGCTCTTGAATACGGTCCATCAAAAATGCATAAAAATAGCACATTTAAAACTTTAGAATGGAAAAAAACAAGGTGTGATCCGATCTCAAGCTTACACAGGGCACGTGCTAAAATCTATGGTTAAATAGCCCGTTGTTTTGCCAACGAAAATGAAAATGAATACTCTATATTTTATTAGAAATAATTTGTCTGTACAGTTTAACAAACACATTATTATCTGTTTCTTTTTTTTCTTTTTTTTTTTCATTCTAATGAATAAATCATAAATATCCTATTCTAAAATTCCTGTATTTTCAACTAAACGCGAGCTGCCAACGCGGATCAGAGGAATTTGTTTCTGGTGATAGAAATTAATTTTTCGATATAATGTGGTTCGGATCCCACAATAAGCTGTAAGTCCCGTTGCTAGGTGACCAATTGGTTCCTAGCCACGTAAAAAATATCTGATCCTTCGGGCCAGCCCTAGGAGAGCTGTTAATTAGCTCAGTGGTCTGATAAACCTAAAATATAGCACTTAACCTAACGCGAGACACCTTTTTCAGACTTTTTTAAGGCTTTAGTACCCAAGAAGAACAATACAGAATTTTGTAGGCTTACTCCAAAAGTAAATTTTAAAAAATCTAAATCAGATCAGTATGATCTCACCTGAACCTTCCCACAGGAGGGGTGAAAGGGCATAGTAGAGGAGTTGTAGGGCTGGTCGTGGGGAGACTCCATGTGGACGGTGTTCTTGGTCATCGAAATGTTCTTGCTGCCACACAAGAACATCTTCAGACCGTCCGGCTCCAGTCGATCTACGACGTTCTCCTCGAACACGGTGTCGCCTGTAGCGTTCACCTGCGGAAAGCCGATGTTTTGACTGAATTCACTAACCCGACCTCATGCGGTACACTGTAAGCATTACTTAAGGTTCAAGGTCTTTGCAGCGTGCCTTCGGCCTCTAGCTGCAACCACTTTCTTTCCTTTTAATATATACCTCCTTTTATTTTCTCTTCCTTCCATCTTACTTTCCGCCCTCTTCTAACAATCGTTTCATAGTGAAACTGCTTTGAGGTTTTCCTCCTGTTACACCTTTCAAACCTTTTCACTGTCAATTTACGTTTCAGCGCTGAATGGCCTTAGTTGCGCCCAGTGTTTGGCATTATGTCTGAAACCTATGAAACCTGTAAACCTATGGATATTAAGTTGTATTACGTATACTACTAGATCAGAACTGTTCTAGTATCTTTCCCAGAGAGTGACCCCTCAATGGTTTTCGGGGGTCTTTATCTAGGCCTAATGTTCCTTGGGGGCCATTGTCTCTATGATATTTACAGCCATGCGTTTATGTTCTTACGGTAAACCCCAACGGGCCTGTACTAAACGCGCAGCAAAGGTGGGTACATACCGGGTTAAAACCCAAAGCGGTCACTATCTAGGTAAAGATTCCTATACTTTTCATTTCACTACTAATGTCACTTAACATTCTTCAGTAAACAGGTTTGCAAATGCAAATATCATCTTGATTATTATCACAACATAGAAGAAAAAAATCAATACTATGGGAAAAATGATCACCTATTCCAATCGTCAGTTTTAAGTAACCTTCTCTCTCTCTCTCTCTCTCTCTCTCTCTCTCTCTCTCTCTTTCTCGTGAATCAGTAAACTACTGCGCAGCGTTTAGCATAATTACCATGAGAGCATATCTGTGCATCATTCCGAAGGAGTTCCCACGAAAAGTGACGTCAAGATTCCCCGTGGCAGTGATAGCCCCTGTCTCGACGTGGTTCAGCTGGCTGTCTGTCATCTTCCAAGTTGTTTCAGAGTCCTCCTGTGAGATCAAGAGTAAAGTTTTATTTATTTTATTTCTTTTTACGTTCTGGTCTTGTGTAGGGAATGTCTTTGTGAAAGCAAGTCGATCATGACTGGTTTTAAAAGAGCTGGATGATGGCCAGAGGACATACTATAGTAGATTCACATCAACCGTGCATTTGATGTCTATGCCAGTTCCTTATGACGTTCCTGATTGGCTGTTGATAAGCCAGTCACAGGGCTGGAAACTCCCTGTGACTGGCTAAAGCCATCGAATGTTCTAAATTGTAAGAAGTAAATGGAACTATTAATACATTTTAGCCCTTTAAGTAAAGTAAATTGCATGAAAATATGGCAGACCAAACAATAGTATTGATTTCTTGACGAGAATCACTTTTTTCTTGAATTGATTTTTAAAGGATGCCATTTAAGCGCATTTATATACGCCATTATCAAGGAAGGAACCATCCACATCCCAACAAGATTATAGGCATAAGATCATTTGAGGAGAGACAACAGACAGGCTGTTCAAGGTGATGATTGTGATAAAGAAGGGAACAAATCTACCTGTGGGAAACAGGAGACTATCAAGCTTTAAAGGGAAGCTAAAGGAAAAAAAAAGCTTGCATGCATTTTTCATGAAATAGTAAAGCTTAACTCTACACAATGATACACAGAATTATTGAGGAATAATAGAGTAAATGATCGGGGTTTCAAAAGTCAAGGCAAATATATCGCTAGGACACATTTAGGGTGCTTTATCCTCAGACAAAATCACAACAAATATTATTACTATTATCATTATTATCATTTCAGCAGCTGAAACCTATTCACATGGAACAACCTCACCAAAGTGGTAAAAAAAACTTAAAATTTAAGCTTCCAAAGGATGTTGGTTTCAACATCCAACCGCAGACTCCACACTGCAGCATTAACTGATCATGATACAGAGCCAGTTATTTGTCATCATTAACTGATCATGATACAGAGCCAGTTATTTGCCATCACCCTGGGGGTGACGCGAACCCCACCCTTCGACATTGAGGCACAAAGCGAATCAGAAAAGAGGGCAAAATAAAATTTTGCACTGGTGATTGTTGTAGACATCATCAGAAGAGAAAACCAAATATATTATGTGCTTTGCAAACGGTCAAACAGTGATTATATACACAGAACGGTCAAATAAACGACAAACAAACAACTGTACAATGAAATAAAAGAGCTGGATCAAAATTAGAAGTAAGAGCAAGTGAACAATAAAGGAAAAAGATAATGATGTTGAGATTGGGCTCAAAAAGTTCTGTCAATGAACAACAGTGGTATGGAAGAGACGGTGGTGAAGCGGAGAGGTTTGTGCAATTGCAGGTAAGAATAGCAGTGTTTTGTTAGCTTCTTATGCATAGCTAAAGAGCAGACATACAATAGTAATAAACCCTGAGCAGGAGATAGCTAAAGATGTTGAAATAAAAGACGATGACGTTTGGGTAAAGATCACTTAGGACAAGTTGAAAAAGAAGGAATACTCTATATTGATGCACTATTGATGGAAATAGTTGCACTAATGAGAAGTAATATGTTTGGGTAAAGGGAGAAGCCATGAAATATGATGTATTCGGTATCATTTAGCAAATATGGTGAAGATGTGGCTGAAGAGTTCATTAATAAGCATGCCTACAGATCAGCAGTGAGGACAAAAAAACCATTATTGTTATACGCTGACATCAAATACTTAAAACCAGGAAAATAAGTACGAGGGGGAATATCTTCGGACGTAGACTTGATTTTACCTCATTCTTGAAACTGAAGGATCCGGGAGCAGTTTGGGCCCATTGTGAGTTGGAGATTTCCGAATCCCTTGCCCTTATCGTCAGAATCATCAGCCCTTGGAAGCAGAGGAATCGACACCCCATTCGATATGGGCCCATCCACGATTCCCACCTGGGAGTAAAAAACTGTAATCTTGATGTACTTCACCTATTGGAGATTAGAAAATGTGACACATTGATGGCAGAGATGATACTCTGGGTTAGGTTAGGTTAAGTTAGTTTAAAGATGTATCCTACAGGTTATTTATTTGGGTGTGGGAATCCCGAGAGAGAGAGAGAGAGAGAGAGAGAGATGGTGAAATATTAAGACTATGAAAGAATGTTCCAGTGCATTTTAAAGTTATTTAAATGTCCCTGTCATTGGTATAAACTATATAGTTGTTCGATACTGAGGCAACTCCTAGCATAAGCTTTTTGATGGGTTTACGCAAATAGCATGAAATTAAATCTCATTCATCAAATAATGCTAATGCTACTACTACTTAGATTCAGCTAGCCTTGGTTGAAATTCTACTGAGAAAAAAGATAATAGACAGATCTTACAAATGCAGTTTATGGTGTGGACCACGCCCTCACTGGCGATACCTACCATTCAGCTCAGTCGGTTAGTCCCGTGGTTCCCCCCGCCCCCTGGGGGCGTACTAAATTGATTTCCAAAGGGGGGGGGGGGGGTGCAATTCGAGAATGTTTGAATCAAGTTATGTGGCATTCTATGCTTCGATAAAATAAAGGAAAATAACAACTGAGTTTTTCTGAAAGTTTCCCCCAGTCAACTGTATACATACATAATAAATACACATATATGTATATATGTATACTATTATATACATACATATATATATTATATATATCATATACATACATACATATATGTATATGTACTATATGTATGTATATGTATATAATGTATATAAGTATATATATATCTATGTATGTTATGTAAAATGTATACATATGTCATATATATGTGTGTGTGTTCATTATGTATGTAGTAATATACAGCTGACTGGAGGAACTTTTAGAAAGATTGGGTTGTTGCTCAATTTCAAGGGTTTATCTGGAAGTAAGATTAAGGGTGAATTTTAAAATGAAAAAAAAATGCAAACTTACCTTGTTTTATGTTGTACAATATCTCTCGACTTATTTTTGTCTACCCGACTTCCTTTAATTAGCAGACCCGACTACCTTCCTGTCACGGAAGAGACGCTCGGTAAAGAAGGCACATTGCACCTGATGATTCCAACACCTGCACATATTTTCATTATCAGTGTTACAGATATGGTTTTTGCATGGCAAATGATTCAGAATTACGGAGAATATCAGCAAAAATTAATGGACAAAATATATATATATATATAAATATATATATATTATATATATATATATATATATATATATATATATCTATATATATATATATAATAAAAGGAGCCCATAAAAACGCCAAAATAGATAGAGAAAATACTCCATTTCAGAGATTGGATGGATCTCTTGGTATAAATACCACCTTTTCTGTAACTTTTCTCGTTCATCTACCTGAAGAGAGAGACAGCAGCCTCTGAAATATAGTATTTCCTCTCATATTTTATTTTGGCCGTTTTTATGGGCACTCCTTTAATTAGATGGAATTCTGTTGTAACAGAACATTTTTACCAGTCATATATATATATATATATATATATACATACATACATACATATATATATACGTATGTATATATATATATATATATACTATATATATATATATATATATATATATATATATATATATATATGTATATTATATATTGCTCCTGTCAAAATGCATATATCCCCTCTTTGACTGTATAAAATATTGTGTATAAGATTTTGGCAACATTTTTTCAGATTCCTAAATAGCTTAGAGATAGGATGTTTAAAATGTGTGTTCAGATTTCTGCATTACATATTGTAAAAGAATATATAATGTAGAACGTAGAAAGAGAGAGATGTTCTTTGTCCGTTTGAAGCTAGAGTTGTTTCCCTATTATGTCAACGCCTTGCGATAAGAGACCCCGAAGTTTCTGCTTTGCTTTCCTAATCTGTCAACACGTTTAATTAGAGACCTCGAGGTCTTCACTGTGTTATGGGAATTCTGTCATCACGTATGATAGGGACTTTTGCTCGATTTCTGTCTTGATCGGGTACGTGTCTTTGTTGAGCTGGTATGTACATGAATGTATACTTGTTTTGTATGTGTATTTCGTTGCCGAATGCCATGTGCAGATTTCACAGTTTCTTTGTAAAGTTGCGTCACTTTTCGAAGCTTCTGGAAGAATTGTGTCCCAAAACGTTTTGTGTCATCTCCACTGCCCAGCTCTTGTGCGAAATGAAAGATTCATTCGGGCTTAAAACCTCAAAGTGTTCACATCTCTCTCTCTCTCTCTCTCTCTCTCTCTCTCTCTCTCTCTCTCTCTCTCTCTCCGCCTCACCATAATTAATATTAACGTAACGTAAAATGGTCACTCGTAACTTGTAGATTTCAGATTTTATATTTCTTAGAGTTTATTTATTGTTATTTTAGTGCTTTTTGTGGAATTTGAACAAACATTGTGTGTGTAACAGCGCCTGGTTTTATGAAAGTGTGAAACAAGCTGCAGCAAAGAAAGAAAATTGGTATACCAAGAAGGTAAAGTGTGTTATATTTTTATTAGTTGCAAATAATAACTGATGGTTACGAAGGTGTGGTAAAAACTAATAACTAATATCTAATGGTTATGATGGTTTGGTAAAAACTAATAACTATTGGTTATGATGGTTTAGAGAACTAATAACTAATAGTTACAATGGTTTTAGTGAAAAGATTTACATTTTTACACATTGTAGATTTTTGTGTTTGTTTCATTTGAAGGGATTTTTATGTTTTGTGCATTTATTCATTTTCTTATTGAAGTGTGTGTTTTTATTTTATATTCTGTGTGATTAATACTTTTTGCAATTTTGGTGTTTTCTACATTTTTCTGTGTTTTCATTTGCATTCACAATTTAATTAACTTAGTTATTTTCATTACTTAATTGTTGCACATTTAATTGAATTTAACACTTGTGAATTGTTTTTTAATTTGTCATTTACTTTAGAAGTTCTTTTCAAGTTTTATTGTTGTTTAGCACTTGTGAATTAATTTCAAAGTTTCAATTATGGCCTAACACTTTTGAATTTTGATTGAATTAATTGTCTTGAATTTTGTGATAAATTAATTTTGATTTAATTTTACTTAATTAATTCAAGAATTAATTAAACTTTGCTTTGTTTTCAAGTTACAGTAATTTTCCCTGATATTGTGAATTTCACATTTAAATTTTGAGTTTGATAATAAATTTTTGTATTTAAAATTTTACACCAGTATTTAATTATGATTAGTTTAGGTAGAAACATAGAGTGGTAATTGATCTGTTTTCCTTCAATTAACTTGAAGTGACTTAGAACCAAGGAAGTACTTAGACTTCTGAAATCAGAGAAATACTTAGACTTTTAAAGTTGTTGATGGAGTGATGCCCTTTAATTAATTTAATTACTACCAAGATTACCTTACATCTGTTTTGATGAACTTAGTCGGATTTTCTGCAATACTGGTAAGTTGTTAAAGGATCACTGTTGCCTTTAGAGTATTCAGTCGTTTAGTACCTGTGATGAGGGTTCAGGTGTCTGGCTTTTGTGAGGTAATAATTAATGAATGGTAAATGTAGTAAATAGATACTTGGCACTTCGTCACTATATATATATATATATATATATATATATATATGATATATATATATATATAATATATATATATATATATACATACATACACGTATAAATAGAGGTAAACGCCACGAATGAATGTGAAACAATGGAATAGTACCGTTGCAAGTCCTTTCGACTTCTTGTAGAAATATGAAATTAATTCAAATATGCAATGTTAAATCATTCTGAAACACTTAAGTTAATCAAACAAACTGTGAATGCAAAAACATGAAAACACACAATGTATAAGAGTATTAAATTCACCACTAAAATGTGAAAAACTAAGAAATGGTAATGCACAGTATATGTAAAAAACACTTCAAACAATATTTGAAACAAGACACAAAAAAATTGATGTGAAAAAAAAATGAAATTTACTAATTATCATAAATACCTAAGTATTTTAAGTGCACTTAAAACTTGTATAAGACTTTACCTCTCTGCAGAATTGTTACCAACAGATACCTTGCAATAAATCTTCAGCTGAACACGTTTTATAGGTGCCCATCTACTAAGTTTACACACACACACACACACACACACATATATATATATATATATATATATATATATATATATATATATATATATATATATATATATATTCATCATATATATTATACATATGTGTGTGTGTAAACTGAGTAAATGGTCACAAAGAAGATGTAAAATCTAGTACAGATATTTTACCTCTATTTAAGGTCATTTCAAGCAAAATACATTTAGTTGAAGAATTTTGCACAGAAACTTGCTTTTGCAAAAAATAAATAATTAAACAAAATAAAAGAAAATAATATAAATAAATAAAAATTAATAAGTATGAAACTATTTTTAAGGAGAAACGGTCATCATGTTAGGGACTAGTCTTCAGATAGGAACAGAAGACCTGGATGAGGCCCAGTACAGGATTAGCCAAAGATTGGCTAAAATGCCTCAAAATTGTCTCGGCGAGATCTTTACTTCCGAAGGATAAGGTATTATCTTTACACAATGCCAATTTTCATCCTTCATTCCAGTTGTGGAAGTTTATTGTTTTCATTTTCCACACTTTTCTGGATTACTGCCGTCACCCTTGGTGCTTCGTCTTTTATTTTCCTCCTTGATGAAGATGAAACCGTGGCAATTCATCTGATTCCTGGCTCTGCCCTTATTCATCCTCTGGTTTTCCTTTCTTCCTGGCGTGAAGTACTTTCTTTGCCTGCTGTTATTATTATTATTATTGCAGTCAAAAAAACAAGAACGCCAAGGGGGGGCCATTGATTTGAAATTCCAACTTCCAAAGATTGTTAGTTTCAACCTCCCACCTAGTTCCTCATTGGATGAGTCTGGTAGCCCGAGTTCGCTCCCAGCTGCTGCCAGTGCGGAACCAGAGGGATTTATTTTTCGATATAACGTGGTTCGGATCCCACAATAAACTGTAGGTCTCATTGCTCAGTAACCAATTGGAACTGGTTCCTAGCCATGTAAATGAAAATCTAATGCACTGGATCAGCCCTAGTGGAGCTGTTAATCAGGTCAGTGGTCTGGTTAAACCCCCCACTGCAGCAGTAACTGATCATGATACAGAGCCAGTGATTTTCATCGC
>NC_087218.1:527074-564986 GCF_015104395.2 Macrobrachium nipponense
AAAGTAAGTGATCTATTGTATTTCCTGCAAGAAAACTAGACTTTATGGAGAATATATCTGAGAAAGCTCGTTTCTTTTTTTTTTCTTTTTTTACCACTAACCGAAGAGACAACTCGTCAAAAGAGACATATAATCCCGAGTAGGAACTCCAGTTAAGAAGATCCCATTTACCTCCTGGTTGCTGAAGGTGCAGGAGATGGAGACCTGGGTACCACTCATCACCGTTTCCAGGTTACACTGACAGAACGAAGACTCCAGGCCGCCGGTGGAGGCGTTGTTCCCTGGAGGCGGACAGACAGGAACTACCGCGGCTCTCGAGTCCATTATCATTACCTTGATAATCAACACATGAACCCAAAACAGGTTTCGTCTATTCCAACGGAATGTCCGTCTGGGCTTTGTGGCCTTCATTTTCCTCTCCTCTTGTTGAAATATCTGTCGAGAATCTGGAGAATGTAGAAAATGTCCTCAGAGAGTCAAAAACATTCCTCCGAGGCGCTTGTTCAACATTGCACGCGGGGTGCCATTACCCAGATGAAGTGTCTCGTTCCAAGAATGAACCTTTTGGAAAAAGTCTTTGAAGATGATAGTATGCGTACACATGTATATGGCGTTCAAGAAACCCTCATCCTATGCATTGTAATCACCACTGGAGTTACGAGTGTTCGGTCGACGAAAGTTCGCCCCTAGATGAAGAACGCCAAACTAATATCTATACAACTGCGCAGACACATACCACCTCTTTTAGATTTTTCCCTCACTGTTAACACGAATCACGAACACCACTTTGCTTTCCCATTTGTAGAAGTCATTGAAGGTGGACGAGCGAGAGAGGGAGAGACAGGGCAGTCAGGGAGAACCGAAAGAGTCAGAGGCACAAGTATAGTAAGTCAGCCCATGGTGCAGATGTCCTGGGGTCCGATAGTGCCACACGGACGGAGCTGGGCACTCTGTCTCTTTATCTGGCCGGCTGAGGCATAGCTCGACGTCTGTTACCACACATCTGTGTGGCCCACCACGGCTGCGGCCTCAACCCTTTTCCTTGTTCACAAATAACCTCCATAGCTCTTCATAATGACCGGAAAATGATGAGATTCCGAAAACCGTGTCACGATGAGGTCATACAGAAGGAATTTTTATTTTAAATTACTCTTAGGGATGATTGGGGAACGAAACAATGACAAGAAAAATATGACATTCTGAGGATCGGCTAGAATGATATAATAATAGGTCTTTTGGCATTATTTCCTATGAAATGCCTGTTTCTTCCTCAGCATCAATGTATCACATCCCCCCCTGAACCCCCTCCGCCCCCCCCCCCCCCAAAGAAAATGGATAAGCTTATTTTGTTCAAATTGCCCAGAAGCTACGCATTCAATAGATGCTTAATCGTGCAGTTTAGGTCGCCCCTCGTATTTAAAAGCAAGAGTCCGTGGAAGCGTAAGGCGGGCTTCATCTTTTGCTGCTGCTCTCGTGACAGGTGCCCACGTCAAAATCATTCGCTTACTCGGGGAGTAAGCCTACGAACTACTATATTCTTGTTGTTGCTGTTGTTCTTGTTGGGGGGGAGAAGGGTAGGAAGCCTAAAAAGTTCTGCAAAAGATGTTTCGTGTTGATTTAAAAATACAGGAATTTTAGATAGGACATTTCTAATTCATTTATTAGGATAAAAAAGTGTAAAAAAATTATGGGCATGTTAAACAATACAGAAAAATTATTCCTAGTAAAACATAGCGTATTTATTTATCATAATTTTCGTTGATGAAACAAGTATCTATTTGACCGTAGGTTTATAGCACGTACCCTGAGTAAGCTGGAGGTCGAGTCACGCCTTGTTCTCCGTACGGTAGCCGGTGAAAAATACCCACAACTCCATGTTTCGTATTGCGTCACTTTTCATACTTTGAACGAAGTTAATCACAATCGACGCACGAGGTTTTTGTTATTTGAAAACGACATCTAGTATCAGGACTTCAACTTATCTAGATGGCGCAACATGTTCTGGGTTACCCAGTAAGCATTAGAAGTCATTATGCAATATTTTCTAATGTAAATTCCATGCTCTTTCATTATTCTATATCTATATATATATATATATATATATATATATATATATAAATATATATTATTATATATACATTCTTATATATTTGTGTGTGTGCATATATCAATGTAAAAGACCCATTAAAACACTGGTTTAAAGTAAGTTCTATACTTCGGTGGTCTTACTCCCACCCTTACCATATACTACTAGCAAACATATGTATACAGAAATTGTCTGAAAATTCGTAAAGTAACTAAGTCTACGGGCAGAACCAGCTCCGTTTCCGGAATCCCTTTTCACTCCCACCAGGGAATCCCTTTTCACTCCCACCCCCTTCGAAGGGTGGAGGAGGTAGGATGAAACCCGATTATAAACCGCCTTAGGGATCGCCACTATAACACTGCCAAGTTTCGTGCCCATCGGACCAGCCGTTTTGCCGTGATTGAATGACAGATGGACGGACAGGCATTACGCCCATTATAATATATATATATATATATATATATATATATATAATATATATATATATATATATATATTATTTATATATATATATATATATATATATATAATATATATATATATATAATATATATATATATATATATATATATATATATATATATATATATATATATATATATATATATATATATATATTATTATATATAATTATATATATATAGATATATTTATATATATATATATATATATATATATATATATATATATATGTGTGTGTGTGTGTGTGTGTGTATACATATACACATACTTGTATGTATATAGATATATATGCATACATTTACATTTAGTATATACATATGTATATGTATATATGTATATATATTATATTTTATTATATAATAAAACTCAAACATAGCATGTTAGGATAGTGTGAAGCTAAGGTAAGGTTATAAAGTATCACTATCCAAAACACACGCACACACGAACACACTAACACACACACACACACACACACACACACACACACATATATATATATATATATATATATATATATATATATATATATATATATATATATGTCAAATTAACGTAATTTATTGATTGTTTATTTTCTTAAATCAGCCTTGTAACTTAGTTTTAAGTGTTCTCTTATATTTAGTTCAGCAGCTGTATTGTTTTTACGTTAACGTAACGTTCAGTGTTTTTGCTCAGTGATTCCTCCTCTTGTTGAATTACCTAACTATCGTGTTAACGATTGTTTTTATTTTGTTTTCGAGTTGGAATGGAACTGTAGTGCTGTGAGTGAGAGGCCGGCCGAAAATAGTTCGGGCCTGTATAAGCTTCTGGACGTACGATCTTTTGTTGGCAGCCTTCCGGAGATTTATCTTACGCCTTTTTGGAGGAATACTCCGACGGACCTCCCTTGGAAGTGGTTTTCCGTAGATGTGCTGAGCCATCTACGGCATATGTGCATTGTGGAGTTTGATCACGGCTGTGATAGCGCAGGTTATCGTCACTTGCGACGCCTGTACTCTGATTCCCGCCGGAGGATTTGGCGGAAGACGTGGTCGTCGCTGTCCCGCCACGTAGGAGGCGTTACGCCAACCACTGTCCTGTCCGTCTTCAGCTGCTTGTCCAGGAGAGCTAAGGGCTCGTGAGGAGGCTCGTAGGGAGGCAATTGCCAGGTAAGAGGTGATTATCCCTGTGTTGTCCCTCGGAAATTATCTCGACCCCTGGTCTACTGGACAATTTGTGGCTCCCCCGTATAGCTGCTGGGAGGCTTGAAGCAACTTCCGTGAACTCCTGTGGCACTTCGTTATACGCGAGGATTTGCGTATTTAAATATCGATTATATTTGTATATATATGTATGTTGTATTGAGTTGTCGGTATTGGGTATTTACTGTCCCTCAGAATATTATTTGAATTTAGTTTAAGTTTAGTACCAACACTGTTAGGTAGGAGATTTAAGGTTTTCCTGTCTTTATTTTCTCTCAGTCTTCCTTCAATCTTATAATATAGAAGTTAGTGGTTTTTTTTTCATTATTGGGCCCGTAGTATTATTTGAGCCTTTGGCATGTTATGTCCTTTTCCTTTACTTTGTTAGGGTTAGCTTTCAGTATTAGGAGTCCTTGTGAGCTGTTTATTTGCTCCTTGTATTTTGTGTATTTAATGTTAAGTTTCCTCACAAGGCTTATTTAGTGTTAAGTGTATTTTGTAATTAAATATTGTTAATTTTGTTCTGGTGTTTTGTGTCCACATTCCTCATACCCTGTGTACTTCTTACTGCCTACGATCCCTGTGATTATTGAAATATAAAGAACCTGTATTACGGCAAAGGGGTCGTAACAATTTGGCGACCGTGACAGGATCGTAACGCAGGTGTGTCACAGAGTTTGGGTTTGTGGAGCAACTCTGGATAGGTTGCAATATTTAATTTGGTTTTGTTGCTTACCTTACTTTCCCCCCCGTAGGACATTCATTATGGAGGATTTTTGTTTTGACCCAGCCGAATTTTTGGCCTCTGTTGACTGTTTAAAATATCTTGCTATATTAAGTAAAGAGCATTTGAGGAGTTGTGCTCGTTGGTTAAATATTTCTTTTAGACCCACGGACACTAAGGCTCAGTTGTTGTTGTCTGTTAAGGCGATGGTGGCTCGTGGTATAGCCGAGGGGTGAGGATTGGCTAGGGATATGATTAGTGGAAGTTCTGATGATGAGAATTCTGTTGATGAGGTTAGTGTTAATCCTGGGCTATCACTATTTGAGGACCAACCCTCGTACTGGTGTTATTTATACTGGTCCAGGTAATTTAACTGTAAAAAACTGGAGTCTCTAATAATCCCTTTGTTGATGTAGAGCCAGAAGCCATTGCAACCTGTGACGAATCCTGAAAATGAGAACCTTAGCCTAATTTGTAAACGAATAGAGTTATTGAAGGTACAATTCGAGGAGAATGAGAGGGCGAGGCACCATGAGTTGGAAATGGCTAGAATTAACTTAGACTTGGCTAGGTTACGCGCTAACCCTGACTTTAACAGTACTCCCACCGGTCCTTCTGCCGATAGGTTTAACATGAGTGCGGCATTAAAGTTGTGCCTGTGTTTGATGAGGGTAACGTGCCTGAGTTCTTTAAGGCTTTTGAGCGGGTGGCCACTTAGGTTGTCTTGGCCCACTGAGATGTGGACTGTATTAATTCAATGCAGGTTAGTAGGTAAGGCCATTCGCCAATATAATGCTTTGGAAGAGAGTGTAGCCAGAGATTCTACTATAAAGTTAAGGCATTAATTCTCAAGGCGTATGACTTGGTCCCTGAGGCTTATCGTCTGAAATTTAGGAATTCTATGAAGCCTGATACTATGTCGTATGTGGGAGTATGCCCGTCTTAAGGAGGAGCAGTTTGACGACTGGGTAAAGAGTCGCCAGGTGGTCTCCTTCTCCTCCTTGAGGGAGCTGATGCTACTTGAGGAGTTTAAGAAAACTTGTAGTAAAGAACTTAGAATCACCTAGAGGAGGTAAAAGCATATAACATAAGTAAAGCTGCTCAGATAGCTGATGAGTTTGTGTTAACACACCGTGTAGGTAGTAAGTAGTTTTGGCCTCATCAGTCGTTAAATCCCAGCCTGCCAGGCCAAACAATAATAATTGGAGATCCAATAACCCCTTTAAAACAAAGGTTGAAGCTAGCCAGGGAAATAACCCGAGTGGAAGGAACACACGGGTGTTTTCCCAGAGTAATCAAAGTTCCAGTAATGTTGGTAGAGCTAGGGGAACTTGTTTTTTGGTGCCACGAGCAGGGTCACTTTCAAGCTCGGTGTCCTGCCCGGAGGAGGTATCTCCAGCGGAACGGAAGGGGAGGTAACAACAATGTCCCCATATCTTTGATTGCTAATGCCCCTACTACCCCTAATGCTGAAGTTGAGTGTTCCCCAGGAACTGAAGGAAGGGTTATGTTTAGTGGTAGTGGAGGTGAAATAAACCAATCGCCTACTAGCTCTCCTTTGTGACTTTTTGACAAAATAATAATTTGGCGTGGGCAAGTTTGGTTGGTTTGGTTGTAAGTAAAAGTTATCAGAGTGAACTTCTTTAAGGGAACACTGGGTCTGCTCGATCATTGGTGTTGTCAAAGGTTTTGAAGGATGTTGGTGAGCATTGCTGGAAATTATGTGGTCCTGGTGGGTTCCCTGATACAGTGGTTTTCTGCACCTTTGGTGGAGGTAGAGGCATTCTTACCCAGGGTATCACAAGGTGACAGAATGGCAGTGGTAGAAAAAGCTCCCTCCCTGGTATTGACGGCATTTTTGGGAAATTATATGTTGGATGCCCGAGGTTATGAATTATTCCCAATAGTGTCCGTAACTGCAAGTCCTGTGGCAATTACCACTCGAGCTTCTGCAAAGGCTGCTGCCGCCTTACAGAATGAGGATAATTTAAACTTTAGTAGTTTAGAGGTATAGGTAGAGAGACCCGGGTCTGTAGGTAGTAGTAGTAGTAGGTTTTATGAATAAAATATTTAATCCAGATTGTGACCGTGTAAGCTTTATTGAAGCTCAGAAGGCTGAATTCAATTATGAATTAGGAGGTACGGATGATTAACTAAACCAAGGTTCTGTGTGATTAGAGGTTTGTTGTATAGAGTTAGTCGTCCTGTGGATCACGGCTTGAACCAAACCTCTCGGGTAGAACAGATTGTGGTACCTTCAAAATATCAGAATGATGTCCTTATGTTTAGCTCATGAGGATTCCTTTTCTGGTCATTTTGGAGTTTGCAAAACCCATAGTAGATTGGCAAAGTATTTTTGGTGGCCAGGATTTGAAATCCTCGGTGAAGAAATTTGTAGGAAGTTGTGAAACATGTCAAGTGATGGGTAAACCTAATAAACCTATTCCTAAAGCCCCTTTGCATCCAATTCCTGCAATTGGGGATCCTTTTGCCGAGTTAGTTGTTGATGTGGTTGGGCCTTTGCCCCGAACTAAATCTGGATTTACTTATCTTTTGACTATAATGGACATGAGAGCGTCTAGGTTTCCTGAAGCTTTTCCTATGAGGAAAATTACATCCAAAGTAGTGTTTGAGAAACTAATAGAATTTTTTTCCAGGTATGGGTTGCCTCGTAAAATTCAAACTGATTGTGGCACTAATTTCACGAGCAAGGTATTTAAGGGTAAATGTGCTGAACTGGCCATTCAGCACATTACCAGTGTACCTTACCACCCAGAGAGTCAGGGCGTAGTGGAAAGGTTCCACCAAACCCTTAAGTCTATTCTAAAAAAGTACTGTTATGAGCAAGGCAAGGATTGGGATAAAGGTCTTCCCTTTGCTCTCTTTGCTATACGTAATCATCCCAATTCTTCCACAGGTGTAAGCTCCGTTGAGTTGATTTTTGGACATAAGGTATGGTGCGGGGTCCTCTAGAAATTTTCCATGAGTTGTGCTAGAGGTTAGTCATAAGAAAGTATTGAATGTGGGTGAGTACGTTGAGGACTTGAGAAGTAGATTATCAGCTGCCTGGAAATTTGCCCAGGATAATTTGGTGTTGTCTCAGGCCTCAATGAAGGAAAATTATGATAAGAAGAGTAAGGCACGTTCGTTTGAGCCTGGTGAGCTTGTTTTTGGTTTTGAGTACAGACTCTGACAATTTTCTGGAACCTAGGTATAAGGGGCCTTGGAAGGTACTTCGGAAATTGTTTGATGTCAATTATGAAGTGGAAGCTCCTGGGACCAAACGTAAGTGTCGGATATTTCACATTAATAGATTGAAATCTTACACAGTTGGTAGACTTGACCCCCTAGCTATAGTATATGAGCCAGTGTCTCCTAGGGTTGTTAGGAACCCACCGGTTTAGAAGAACCAGCCGACTTGTTTTGCCAGGTATCTTCAGATGCTCTTACAGTTAATATGCAAATTTGGAAACTTTAGAAAAGGGTTTGGAGCATCTGGAGGGTATTCAGAAGGATGACATGATAAAATTAATATCTTCTTTTTCAGACTTATTTCAGGCCTCTCCAGGTAGAACGACCTTGCTCCAACACGATGTTGATGTGGGCAGTGCTTCCCCAGTCAAACAAAGTCCTTATCGACTAAATCCAGAAAAACGTGATATTGTCGAGAAGGAGATAAAGTATATGTTGGAGCATGATTTAATTAGACCTTCGGTAAGTCCTTGGAGCTCACCTATTGTACTTGTTAAGAAAGCTGACGGGCAGTTTCGCATGTGTGTGGACTACCGCAAGGTCAATGCTAATACAAGAATGACTCTTTCCCTTTGCCTCGTATCGAGGACTGTCTTGATCGGATAGGACCTGCTAAGTTTATAACTAAATTGGATCTTTTAAAGGGGTATTGGCAGGTTCCCCTATCGGATCGAGCTCGTGAGATTTCCCGCTTTTGTTACGCCCTTTGGGCTTTACGAATGTAAGGTAATGCCCTTTGGGATGAAAAATGCAGCGTGTACCTTCCAGCGGTTGATGAACCGAGTTATATGTGGTCTGGAGGTACAGAAATTTATATAGATGATTTGGTTATTCACAGCAATGACTGGTGGACTCATTTGGTGAGGTTAAAGAAGGTATTTGAGGCCTTGAGAGCCGCTGGTCTTGTTGTAAATTTGAGTAAATGTGAATTTGGTAAAGCCAGGTTGGTTTGGGTCGGGTTACTCCTAAACAAGCTAACCTCGAGGCGCTATTAAATTTGCAAAGGCCGCGCAATGTTAGGGAGGTCCGGAGAATTTTAGGTATGTTGGGTTATTATAGGCGATTCATCCGGAACTTCTCTGACATTGCTCAGCCCCTTACTCAACTATTGCAGAAGGGACAAAAGTTTGTATGGTCTTCTCAATGTGAGGAATCTTTTTTAAAACTGAAAACTGTCTTGATGTCTAACCCCATTCTAATGTCTCCTGACTTTCAGAAACCGTTTATTGTGGCTGTAGATGCCAGTGATGTGGGTATAGGTGGAGTACTTTTTCAAAGACATGAAGATGGTGAAGTGCGTCCAGTATCCTACTTTAGTCGTAAGTTGCTGGATGCTGAGAGAAGGTATTCTACCTCCATCGAGAAGGAGGCACTAGCTTTATTCGTACCTTGGTTCATTTCAAACATATTTGTTTACTAATTTTTCCTTTCCGTAGAAAATTTGGACGGACCATAACCCTTTGGTGTTCATCGAAAGAATGAAAGGTTCTAACCAGAGGATTCTGCGTTGGGCTCTTCAGCTGCAGAGTTTGCCTTTAAGTATTAATTCATGTTTAAGGGTGTTGATAACTGTTTATTCCTGATGCCCCTTTCTAGGATGTAAGTCTGGTTATTTCACTCTTCTCAACCTCGCCCTTCTCATTTCTCCTTCGGGGTTTGTATTGAAATTATATTTAAGGTAGTCAATTTTAATCATGTTTAAAATGATGTATGGATTCGGGCTTTGTCTTAAGTCTGTTTCATTTATATGTTCCGAATTTTGCTTCACCTTATTGTTTTTCCCTTGCAGGATATTTTAGATTAAGTTCTATTTTTTTTTTTTCTTGCAGGATGTTTTAGATTAAGTTGTCTATATGGTTATCTTCTAGTATGTAATATGATTGTGGTACTAAAAAAAACTGTATTCTATTGAATAATTTTTTTTTTTGAGGGGAGGAAGGTGTCAAATTAACGTAATTTTATTGATTGTTTATTTTCTTAAATCAGCCTTGTACTTAGTTTTAAGTGTTCTCTTATATTTAGTTCAGCAGCTGTATTGTTTTTTTTACGTTAACGTAAACCGTTCAGTGTTTTTGCTCAGTGATTCCTCCTCTTGTTGTGAATTAACCTAACTATCGTGTTAACGATTGTTTTTATTTTGTTTTCGAGTTGGATGGAACTGTAGTGCTGTGAGTGGAGGCCGGCCGAAAATAGTTTCGGGCCTGTATAAGCTTCTGGACGTACGATCTTTTGTTGGCAGCCTTCCGGAGATTTATCTTACGCCTTTTGGAGGAATACTCCGACGGACCTCCCTTGGAAGTGTTTTCCGTAGATGTGCTGAGCATCTACGGCAATAGTGCATTGTGGAGTTTGATCACGGCTGTGATAGCGCAGGTTATCGTCACTTGCGACGCCTGTACTCCTGATTCCCGCCGGAGGATTTGCGGAAGACGTGGTCGTCGCTGTCCCGCCGCCACGTAGGAGGCGTTACGCCAACCACTGTCCTGTCCGTCTTCAGCTGCTTGTCCAGGAGAGCTAAGGGCTCGTGAGGAGGCTCGTAGGGAAGGCAATTGCCAGGTAAGAGGTGATTATCCTGTGTTGTCCCTCGGAAATTATCTCGACCCCTGGGTCTACCTGGACAATTTGTGGGCTCCCCCGTATAGCTGCTGGGAGGTTGAAGCAACTTCCGTGAACTCCTGTGCACTTCGTTATACGCGAGGATTTGCGTATTTAAATATCGATTATATTTGTATATATATGTATGTTGTATTGAGTTGTCGGTATTGGGTATTTACTGTCCCTCAGAATATTATTTGAATTTAGTTTTAAGTTTAGTACCAACACTGTTAGGTAGGAGATTTAAGGTTTTCCTGTCTTTATTTTCTCTAGTCTTGCCTTCAATCTTATAATTATAGGTTTAGTGGTTTTTTTTTTCATTATTGGGGGGCCCGCCCGTAGTATTATTTGAGCCTTTGGCATGTTATGTCCTTTCCTTTACTTTGTTAGGGTTAGCTTTCAGTATTAGGAGTCCTTGTGAGCTGTTATTTGCTCCTTGTATTTTGTGTATTTAATGTTAAGGTTCCTCACCAAGGCTTATTTAGTGTTAAGTTTATTTTGTAATTAAATATTGTTAATTTTGTTCTGGTGTTTTGTGTCCACATTCCTCATACCCTGTGTACTTTCTTACTGCCTACGATCCCTGTGATTATTGAAATATAAAGAACCTGTATTACGGCCAAAGGGGTCGTAACAATTTGGCGACCGTGACAGGATCGTACGCAGGTGTGCACAGAGTTTGGGTTTGTGGAGCAACTCTGGGATAGGTTGCAATATTTAATTTGGTTTTGTTGCTTACCTTACTTTCCCCCCCGTAGGACATTCATTATGGAGGATTTTGTTTTTGACCCAGCCGAATTTTTGGGCTCTGTTGACTGTTTAAAATATCTTGCTATATTAAGTAAAGAGCATTTGAGGAGTTGTGCTCGTTGGTTAAATATTTCTTTTAGACCCACGGACACTAAGGCTCAGTTGTTGTTGTCTGTTAAGGCGATGGTGGCTCGTGGTATAGCCGAGGGTGAGGATTTGGCTAGGGATATGATTAGTGGAAGTTCTGATGATGAGAATTCTGTTGAGGAGGTTAGTGTTAATCCTGGGCTATCACTATTTGAGGACCATCCTCGTACTGGTGTTATTTATACTGGTCCAGGTAATTTAACTGTAAAAACTGGAGTCTCTAATAATCCCTTTGTTGATGTAGAGCCAGAGCCATTGCAACCTGTGACGAATCCTGAAAATGAGAACCTTAGCCTAATTTGTAAACGAATAGAGTTATTGAAGGTACAATTCGAGGAGAATGAGAGGGCGAGGCACCATGAGTTGGAAATGGCTAGAATTAACTTAGACTTGGCTAGGTTACGCGCTAACCCTGACTTTAACAGTACTCCCACCGGTCCTTCTGCCGATAGGTTTAACATGAGTGCGGCATTAAAGTTGGTGCCTGTGTTTTGATTGAGGGTAACGTGCCTGAGTTCTTTAAGGCTTTGAGCGGGTGGCCACTAGGTTGTCTTGGCCACTGATGTGGACTGTATTAATTCAATGCAGGTTAGTAGGTAAGGCCATTCGCCAATATAATGCTTTGGAAGAGAGTGTAGCCAGAGATTACTATAAGTTAAGGCATTAATTCTCAAGGCGTATGACTTGGTCCCTGAGGCTTATCGTCTGAAATTTAGGAATTCTATGAAGCCTGATACTAATGTCGTATGTGGAGTATGCCCGTCTTAAGGAGGAGCAGTTTGACGACTGGGTAAAGAGTCGCGCCAGGTGGTCTCCTTCTCCTCCTTGAGGAGCTGATGCTACTTGAGGATTTAAGAAAACTTGTAGTAAAGAACTTAGAATTCACCTAGAGGAGGTAAAAGCATATAACATAAGTAAAGCTGCTCAGATAGCTGATGAGTTTGTGTTAACACACCGTGTAGGTAGTAGTAGTTTTTGGCTCATCAGTCGTTAAATCCCAGCCTGCCAGGCCAAACAATAATAATTGGAGATCCAATAACCCCTTTAAACAAAGGTTGAAGCTAGCCAGAAATAACCCGAGTGGAAAGGAACACACGGGTGTTTTCCCAGAGTAATCAAAGTTCCAGTAATGTTGATAGAGCTAGGGGAACTTGTTTTTGGTGCCACGAGCAGGGTCACTTTCAAGCTCGGTGTCCTGCCCGGAGGAGGTATCTCCAGCGGAACGGAAGGGGAGGTAACAACAATGTCCCCATATCTTTGATTGCTAATGCCCCTACTACCCCTAATGCTGAAGTTGAGTGTTCCCCAGGAACTGAAGGAAGGGTTATGTTTAGTGGTAGTGGAGGTGAAATAAACCAATCGCCTACTAGCTCTCCTTTGTGACTTTTTGACAAAATATATTTGGCGTGGCAGTTTGGTGTTGATAGTAAAGTTATCAGAGTGAACTTCTTAAGGGACACTGGGTCTGCTCGATCATTGGTGTTGTCAAAGGTTTTGAAGGATGTTGGTGAGCATTCTGGAAATTATGTGTCCTGGGTGGGTTCCTGATACAGTGGTTTCTGCACCTTTGGTGGAGGTAGAGGCATTCTTCCCAGGGTATCACAAGGTGACAGAATTGGCAGTGGTAGAAAAGCTCCCCATCCCTGGTATTGACGGCATTTTGGGAAATTATATGTTGGATGCCCGAGGTTATGAATTATTGTTCCCAATAGTGTCCGTAACTGCAAGTCCTGTGGCAATTACCACTCGAGCTTCTGCAAAGGCTGCTGCCGCCTTACAGAATGAGGATAATTTAAACTTTAGTAGTTTAGAGGTAGAGGTAGAGAGACCCGGGTCTGTAGGTAGTAGTTAGTAGTAGTTTTATGAATAAAATATTTAATCCAGATTGTGACCGTGTAAGCTTTATTGAAGCTCAGAAGGCTGAATTCAATTATGAATTAGGAGGTACGGATGATTTAACTAAACAAGGTTCTGTGTGATTAGAGGTTTGTTGTATAGAGTTAGTCGTCCTGTGGATCACGGCTTGAACCAAACCTCTCGGGTAGAACAGATTGTGGTACCTTCAAAATATCAGAATGATGTCCTTAGTTTAGCTCATGAGGATTCCTTTTCTGGTCATTTTGGAGTTTGCAAAACCCATAGTAGATTGGCAAAGTATTTTTGGTGGCCAGGATTGAAATCCTCGGTGAAGAAATTTGTAGGAAGTTGTGAAACATGTCAAGTGTATGGGTAACCTAATAAACCTATTCCTAAAGCCCCTTTGCATCCAATTCCTGCAATTGGGGATCCTTTTGCCGATTGTTAGTTGTTGATGTGGTTGGGTGGCCTTTGCCCCGAACTAAATCTGGATTTACTTATCTTTTGACTATAATGGACAGAGCGTCTAGGTTTCCTGAAGCTTTTCCTATGAGGAAAATTACATCCAAAGTAGTGTTTGAGAAACTAGTAGAATTTTTTTCCAGGTATGGTTGCCTCGTAAAATTCAAACTGATTGTGGCACTAATTTCAAGAGCAAGGTATTTAAGGGTAAATGTGCTGAACTGGCCATTCAGCACATTACCAGTGTACCTTTCCACCCAGAGAGTCAGGGCGTAGTGGAAAGGTTCCACCAAACCCTTAAGTCTATTCTGAAAAAGTACTGTTATGAGCAAGGCGAGGATTGGGATAAAGGTCTTCCCTTTGCTCTCTTTGCTATACGTAATCATCCAATTCTTCCAGGTGTAGCTCCATTTGAGTTGATTTTTGGACATAAGGTTACGTGGTCCTCTAGAAATTTTCCATGAGTTGCTAGAGGTTAGTCATAAGAAAGTATTGAATGTGGGTGAGTACGTTGAGGACTTGAGAAGTAGATTATCAGCTGCCTGGAAAGTTTGCCCAGGATAATTTGGTGTTGTCTCAGGCCTCAATGAAGGAAAATTATGATAAGAAAAGTAAGGCACGTTCGTTTGAGCCTGGTGAGCTTCTTTTGGTTTTGAGCACAGACTGACAATTTTCTGGAACCTAGGTATAAAGGGGCCTTGGAGGTACTTCGGAAATTGTCTGATGTCAATTATGAAGTGGAAGCTCCTGGGACCAAACGTAAGTGTCGGATATTCACATTAATAGATTGAAAATCTTACACAGTTGGTAGACTTGACCCCTCAGCTATAGTATATGAGCCAGTGTCTCTAGTGTTAGAACCCACGTTAGAAGAACCACCGACTTGTTTTGCCAGGTATCTTCAGATGCTCTTACAGTTAATATGCAAAAATTTGAAACTTTAGAAAAGGGTTTGGAGCATCTGGAGGGTATTCAGAAGGATGACATGATAAAATTAATATCTTCTTTTTCAGACTTATTTCAGGCCTCTCCAGGTAGAACGAACCTTGCTCCAACACGATGTTGATGTGGGCAGTGCTTCCCCAGTCAAAACAAAGTCCTTATCGACTAAATCCAGAAAAAACGTGATATTGTCGAGAAGGAGATAAAGTATATGTTGGAGCATGATTTAATTAGACCTTCGGTAAGTCCTTGGAGCTCACCTATTGTACTTGTTAAGAAAGCTGACGGGCAGTTTTCGCATGTGTGTGGACTACCGCAAGGTCAATGCTAATACAAAGAATGACTCATTTCCCTTTGCCTCGTATCGAGGACTGTCTTGATCGGATAGGACCTGCTAAGTTTTACTAACAAATTGGATCTTTTAAAGGGGTATTGGCAGGTTCCCCTATCGGATCGAGCTCGTGAGATTTCCGCTTTTGTTACGCCCTTTGGGCTTTACGAATGTAAGGTAATGCCCTTTGGGATGAAAAATGCGCGTGTACCTTCCAGCGGTTGATGAACCGAGTTATATGTGGTCTGGAGGGTACAGAAATTTATATAGATGATTTGGTTATTCACAGCAATGACTGGCGGACTCATTTGGTGAGGTTAAAGAAGGTATTTGAGGCCTTGAGAGCCGCTGGTCTTGTTGTAAATTTGAGTAAATGTGAATTTGGTAAGCCAAGGTGTGTTATCTAGGGCACGAGGTTGGTTTGGGTCGGGTTACTCCTAACAAGCTAACCTCGAGGCTCTATTAAATTTGCAAAGGCCGCGCAATGTTAGGGAGGTCCGGAGAATTTTAGGTATGTTGGGTTATTATAGGCGATTCATCCCCGGAACTTCTCTGACATTGCTCAGCCCCTTACTCAACTATTGCAGAAGGGACAAAAGTTTGTATGGTCTTCTCAATGTGAGGAATCTTTTTTAAAACTGAAAACTGTCTGATGTCTAACCCCATTCTAATGTCTCCTGACTTTCAGAAACCGTTTATTGTGGCTGTAGATGCCAGTGATGTGGGTATAGGTGGAGTACTTTTCAAAGACATGAAGATGGTGAAGTGCGTCCAGTATCCTACTTTAGTCGTAAGTTGCTGGATGCTGAGAGAAGGTATTTTACCATCGAGAAGGAGGCACTAGCTTTAATTCGTACCTTGGTTCATTTCAAACATATGTTCTAATTTTTTCTTTCCCCGTAGAAATTTGGACGGACCATAACCCTTTGGTGTTCATCGAAAGAATGAAAGGTTCTAACCAGAGGATTCTGCGTGGGCTCTTCAGCTGCAGGAGTTTCCTTTAAGTATTAAGCATGTTAAGGGTGTTGATAACTGTATTCCTGATGCCCTTTCTAGGATGTAAGTCTGGTTATTTCTCTTCTCACCTCGCCCTTCTCATTTCTCCTTCGGGGTTTGTATTGAAAATTATATTTAAGGTAGTCAATTTTAATCATGTTTAAAATGATGTATGGATTCGGGCTTTGTCTTAAGTCTGTTTCATTATGTTCCGAATTTTGCTTCACCTTATTGTTTTTCCCTTGCAGGATATTTTAGATTAAGTTCTATTTTTTTTTTCCTTGCACGGTATGTTTTAGATTAAGTTGTCTATATGGTTATCTTCTAGTATGTAATATGATTGTGGTACTAAAAAAATGTATTCTATTTGAATAATTTTTTTTTTTGAGGGGAGGAAGGTGTCAAATTAACGTAATTTATTGATTGTTTATTTTCTTAAATCAGCCTTGTAACTTAGTTTTAAGTGTTCTCTTATATTTAGTTCAGCAGCTGTATTGTTTTTACGTTAACGTAACGTTCAGTGTTTTTGCTCAGTGATTCCTCCTCTTGTTGTGAATTACCTAACTATCGTGTTAACGATTGTTTTTATTTTGTTTTCGAGTTGGAATGGAACTGTAGTGCTGTGAGTGGAGGCCGGCCGAAAATAGTTCGGGCCTGTATAAGCTTCTGGACGTACGATCTTTTGTTGGCAGCCTTCCGGAGATTTATCTTACGCCTTTTTGGAGGAATACTCCGACGGACCTCCCTTGGAAGTGGTTTTCCGTAGATGTGCTGAGCCATCTACGGCATATGTGCATTGTGGAGTTTGATCACGGCTGTGATAGCGCAGGTTATCGTCACTTGCGACGCCTGTACTACCTGATTTCCCGCCGGAGGATCTATTTGGCGAAGACGTGGTCGTCGCTGTCCCGCCACGTAGGAGGCGTTACGCCAACCACTGTCCTGTCCGTCTTCAGCTGCTTGTCCAGGAGAGCTAAGGGCTCGTGAGGAGGCTCGTAGGGAGGCAATTGCCAGGTAAGAGGTGATTATCCTGTGTTGTCCCTCGGAAATTATCTCGACCCCTGGGTCTACCTGGACAATTTGTGGCTCCCCCGTATAGCTGCTGGGAGTTGAAGCAACTTCCGTGAACTCCTGTGCACTTCGTTATACGCGAGGATTTGCGTATTTAAATATCGATTATATTTGTATATATATGTATGTTGTATTGAGTTGTCGGTATTGGGTATTTACTGTCCCTCAGAATATTTGAATTTAGTTTTAAGTTTAGTACCAACACTGTTAGGTAGGAGATTTAAGGTTTTCCTGTCTTTCTTTTCTCTAGTCTTCCTTCAATCTTATAATTATAGGTTAGTGGTTTTTTTTCATTATTGGGCCCGTAGTATTATTTGAGCCTTTGGCATGTTATGTCCCTTTCCTTTACTTTGTTAGGGTTAGCTTTCAGTATTAGGAGTCCTTGTGAGCTGTTATTTGCTCCTTGTATTTTGTGTATTTAATGTTAAGGTTCCTCACAAGGCTTATTTAGTGTTAAGTGTATTTTGTAATTAAATATGTTAATTTTGTTCTGGTGTTTTGTGTCCACATTCCTCATACCCTGTGTACTTTCTTACTGCCTACGATCCTGTGATTATTGAAATATAAAGAACCTGTATTACGGCCAAAGGGGTCGTAACATATATATATATATATATATATATATATATATATATATATATATATATATATATATATATATATATTTACTTTGCCGAATTCAGATGAATTTAGCTCTTAAGCTGCAATGCACAATACCCTCATGGTCGCAGCAAAGTAATTAGCATATCATTTCCCTCAAGGCTGCATGCATAAACTTCGATTGATTCCGCCCAACGAGAGGCTGGGTATTGACGACAGCGAGCTACATTTTATCAGACTCCGCCTAGTTTAGGGATAACGCCCCCCCCAGGGGGGGTAAGTAACCCTATGGGAACAGAACAAGTGCACTGGAGACTAGACAGACACCCTCCTACAACTCCAGGACATAGTTATAATGATCCGATCGACTTCTCAGGCATAGATATCGACCTTTTATTCGTTTATTTTCTAATTCTTTTTTTTTTTTCTTTTTTTTGTTTTTCTTTTTAATTTTTGTAGCAGTTGGTTAATACTCCCAGTGCCCCATGAAGGCGACGTCCTAAGGCGGGCGAACAGCGAATAGTCTTCGGTGATAGAAGTCTGCTCTGAGAGTAGTCATTTAGTGTCTACTGCACCGGGGCCACGGCGTCTCTTTTTTCTTTTTCGAAGCAGTTGGTTTAAAGGCGACCGAGAAAATGTTTATATCAGTGATGTTTATGATTATTTTCGTCGGAACTGTTATTTGGCACTTTGCTTAACTTTCGTCGCTGCCAGTGTCAAATTTATATGAAAAATTTATAACGAAAGGAATCGGACAGTGGTGCAAGGATTGGTTGAGAAACGCAGTAAAAGTCCGTGGAAAAAAAAATCTGGTACTACATTAGACAGATACCAATAAAGGCAGCGCCATTAAATACAAATTTAGGACGTAGAAGAAAACAAAATCACGGAACCAGTTAATGAACTTAGTTTACGACGCCCGATAGACACCGGACTTTGATTGTGAAAAAGTGCGGAAACTTTCAAATGAGCGAAATTTTCCATTCCTCCCAAGAATGCTGTGAGTACGAATATGAGGACCATTCTGTCGTTACAGCTTGTCGCTTTTCAGCTCGCTGCTGTTGCGACAGAAGGAGATGTCGTCAGTGCGATCAAAGACGAGGAAAGGAAAGTCGTTGTTGCAAAATGCCCGTCTCTCACGTCTGGAGTAGACGACGATGCCAACTCCTTTTGCGAATGCTTGTCGACCCCCTTGCCTGCAAGTCGAGAATCTGTCCAAATTAAGTGCAGTTTCAACAACACTGAGGTGATTTATTTACGTACGCACATACACACACACACACACATATATATATCATATATATATATATATATATATATATATATATATATATATATATATATATAGTATATATATATATATCGTATATATATATATATATATATATATATATATATATATATATATATATATATATATATATAGTTTTACTTTTTCGTTTCTGCCTTCAGTTTTACTCTAGACTTTCCTCTGGCAGGTTAGCTTCTGTCTTTATTTATTTATTTATTTACATATATATTTTTTAACAAAACCTTGTGAATAAACCTCGATTAATTGTAAATTATTGCGTAATTTTATCGTAAGAGTTTTTTTTTAATATAACTTATTGTATTTTCACGTAGCTTATTGTGTGTTTTAAGTATAATTTCCTGTTAAGTTAACTTAGCCCTATAGGTAACTACTATTTTTTTTTTTTTATTTTTTGAAAGTTTTTTTAAAATTTATATATGTATATATATATATATATATATATATATATATATATATATATATATATATATATATATTACCATCGGCTTTTCCAATAAAAGATGGCTTCTACTTAGTAAGGTACGTACCACAAAGTGCATTGCATCGTAATAACAGAAAAGCCAGCAAGCTCATGCACAAGGTATCAATAAATGCACCGATTCGTAAATACAAAGTTCTGAAACATCTGAGAGCAAAATATAGCTAGAAATGAAGTTTGTTGGGTAAATATCTCAACTTTCGAGAAGATTTGTTGTGATTTCATTATCAATTGTGATTGGTTTGCTTCACGTCAATTTGGAGCGCCTCAGTGGCGTGATCGGTATGGTCTTGGCCTGCTACCTTGGTGGCCGCTAGTTCGGTTCTCGGGCATTCCATTGAGGTGTGAGAGATGTGTATTTCTGGTGACAGAAGTTCACTCTCGACGTGGTGCGGAAGTCACGTAAAGCCGTTGATCCCGTTGCTGAATAACCACTGGTTCCTTGCAACGTAAAAACACCACACAAACAAACAAACAAACTATTATCGACAGAAAAACTCCTCAAATCCTCAAATTTCGTCTTTAAGATAAGCCCATGGTTTAATGATGCATGTAAGCTTGCTTACTATGAACGACAATCTTATCATATATGGAGGAGTAATTGATTGTCTTTATTGTAGTGTCATTTTACTGAGGTTAAAGTTCAGGTCAGGTATTCACTCCATGAATGCTGAGAACATTATACTAATATGACCTGCGACAGAGAGGAACCTGCAAGAAAGATAGACAAAAATAAATAAAATGGCTTAATGCAGCTGAAGCGGAGATCTCTTTAATGTTCAGCACTAACAGAGGGTTTCCATCTCAATAATAATAATAATAATAATAATAATAATAATAATAATAATAATAATAATAATAATAATAATAATAATAATAATAATAATAATAATAATAATGTAAATCTATTTAAGTATCTTATTATATATACATAACTGTGGATTTATTTCTCCATTTCAAAACTCGTTACAAAAATTTTAATAATAATAATAATAATAATAATAATAATAATAATAATAATAATAAATAATAATAATAATTAATATATAATAATAATTTAATAATAATAATAATAATAATAATAATATTAATAATAATTAATAATAATAATAATAATAATTAATAATAATAATAATAATAATTAATATTAATAATAATGAATCAATAATAATTAATAATAATTAATAATAATTATAATAATTAATAATAATAATAATAAATAATTTAAAATAATAATTGAATAATAATAATAATTGATAATAATAATAATTAATAATAATAATTAATTAATAATAATAATAATTAATTAATAATAATAATAATTAATAATAATAATAATAATAATTAATAATATAAATAATAATTAATAATAATAATAATAATGGTAATAATAATAATAATAATTAAATAATAATAATAATTAATTAATAATAATAATAATTAAAATAATAATAATATTAATTAATAATAATAATAATAATAATAATAATTAAGTAATAATAATAATAATTAATAATATCAAGATTATCACTCATTGATGTCGCAATACCATGGGAAACAGAACTGAAGAGAAAGAAAGGGAAAAAATTGATAAGTATCAAGACCAAAAAATAGAAATAAGAAGGATATGGAATATGCCAGTGGAAATTGTGCCCTTAATCATAGGAACACTAGCACGATCCCAAGATCCCTGAAAAGGATCTGGAAAAACTAGAGGCTGAAGTATCTCCAGGACTCTTGCAGAAGAGTGTGATCCTAGGAACGGCGCACATAGTAAGAAAAGTGATGGACTCCTAAGGAGGCAGGATGCAACCCGGAACCCCACACTATAAATACCACCCAGTCGAATAAGATGACTGTGATAGAAAAAAATAATAATAATAATAGTAATTTTTTTTGCTGGGAAAAACTCTCTATGAAGAGAGTTCCTAAAATGTACTAAAGGTTGTCCACAATGATGTAATGATAAAAGCCCGTGTAAAATTTTATAAAAGCTTTCGAACCCTTCTGAGTTCATCTTCAATCCAACCCAGGGAAGGGTTCGAAATTTAACGCGACCTTTTAACAATTTTATTATTGTGGACCCATTCATGAAAAAATAAAATAATAATAATATAAAAATAAATAATTAAATAATAATAATAAAATTAATAATAATAATAAGTAATAGAATAATAAATAATAATAATTGAATTAATAAATTAATTAATCGTTAAATAAAGTTAATAATTAATAATTTAATAATTAATAATTAATAATTAATAAATTAATAATTAATAATTGAATAATTAAAAATTCATTAATTAATTAATAATTAATTAATTCAATTAATTAATTAACTTAATTAATTTAATTAATTAACTTAATTAATAATTAATAAGTAATAATTAACTAATTAATAATTAATAATTAATAATTAATTAATTAATTAAATAATTAAATAAATAATAAAAAAATGAATAAATAAAAATAATTAAATAATAAATAATAAATAATAAATAATAATAATAAAATAATTAATAATGAATAATTAATTAATTCAATAATTGAATAATTAATAATTAATAATTACTAATTAATAATTAATAAGTTAATAATTAATAATTAATAATTTAATAATTAAATGAATTAATAATTGAATAATTTTAATTAAGAATTAACTTAATTAATAATTAAAATTTAAAAATAATTCAATCCATTTAATCTTAATTAATTAAATTAAGTTAATTAATAATTAAATTAATTAAGTTAATTAATTAAGTAATTAATTAATTAATTAATTAATTACTTGAATTAATTAATAATTACTTAATTAATTAATCAATTAATTAAATTAATTAATTAATTAATTAATTCTAATTAAAATTCAATTAATCTTTCAATAATTGAATGAATTAATAAGTTCAAAATTAATGTTAATTAATTAATTAATTAATTAAGTAATAAATTTTAATAAATTCAAATACTTTCTAAACTAAATCAATAAACTAAATAATACTTAAATCAATAACTAAAAATAAATTAATAATAAATTGAATAATAATTAATAATAATTAAAATAACTTAATTAAGTCAATTAATAATAAATTAATAATCAATTTTAATTGTAATTAATAAATTAACTTAATTAATTAATAAATTAATAATAATTAATTAATTAATTAATAATTAATTAATAATTTTAATAATTCATTAATTACTTAATTAATGAATAATTAATTAATCAACTAATTAAGTCAATTAATTACATAAATAAAATAATTAATAATTAATAATAATAATAATAAGTAATTAATAATTAACTAATAATTGAAAATTAATAATAATTAATAACTTAATCCTTAATCTTATAACATTAATAATTAATAATTAATAATTCAATAATTAATTTTTAAAAAAAAACAATTAAAAAAAAAATTTTAACTTTTTAAAATAAATTTAATAATTGAATAAATTAATTTAATTAATTAAAATTAATAATTTAATAATAAGTAATTAATTAATTAATAATTAATTAATTAATTAACTAATTAATTAATTAATGTAATAATAATTAATAACATTAATTAAATAAGTTAATAATTGGAAAGAAATAATTAATAATTAATTAATCACTTAATTCAATTAACTTAATTCCTTAATAAGTAATTAATAATTAATTAAAAATTAATTAATTAATTAAATAATTAATAATAATTAATAATTAACATAACTAATTGAATAAGTGAATTAATAAAGTTAATAATTTAATTAATAATTAATTAAATAATTAATAATAATTAATAACTTAATAAGAATTAATAATTTAATTAATAATTAATTCAATTAATTAATAATAATTAATTAATTAATAACTTAATTAAGTAATTAATAAGTAATTAACTAATTAATGTAATTAATATTAAGTAATCTTTAATTAATAATTAATTAATAATTAATAATAATTAAATTAAAATTAATTAATAATTAATAATAATTAATAATAATTGTAATAATTAATAATGAATTAATAATAATTAATAAAATAATTAATTAATAATTAATTAATAATTAATTTAATAATCAATTGAATAATTAATTTAATTAATAATTAATTAATAATTTAATAATAATTAATAACTAATTAATAATAATTAATAATTAATTAAAATTAATAATTAATTAAATTAAATGAATAATTAATAATAAATTAACGTTAATTCAATAATAATTAATAATAATTAATAAATTAACTAAGTAATTAATAAGTGAATTAATAATTAATAATAATTAAATCAATAATGATAATAATTAATAATAATTAATAGGGAATTAATTAATACTAATTAATTAATTAATAATTAAATAATTAATTAATTAATAATAATTAAACTTAATTAATTAATAACATTAATAATAACTAATAATTAAATTAATTTAATTCATAATTGAATTAACTTAATTGAATTTAAATAATTAACTAATTCAATTAATAAATTCAATAATTAATTAATAATTAATAATTAATTAATAATGAAGAATTAATAATTAATTAATTAATTAATAATTAATTAATCAATTAATAATTAATTAATAATTAAATAATTAGTAATTAATTAATAATTAACTTAAAAATAATTTCAATCAATTAATTCAATAATTGAATAATTCTTGAATAATTAAGTAATTCTTGAATAACATTATTAATTAATTAATTAATCGTAATGAATTAATAAGTAATAATTATTAATTAATAATTAATTAATTAATTAATTAATTAATAATAAATTAATCCAAATTAAGCTTAATTAACTTAATAAGTAATTAATAATTAATAATAATAATTAATGAATTAATAAGTGAATTAATTAATAATTAAGTCAAGTTAATTAACTAATTAATTAATTAATTAATAGTTAATAATTAATCAATAATAATTTTTTTAATAATTAACTAATAAAGTTTTAATAATTACTAATAAATTCAATCAAATTTAATAATAATTAATAATTTAATAATAATTAAGTAATTAATAATAATTAATAGTTAAATACTAATTAAATTAATTAATTAATAATTAAATAATTAAGTTAATAATAATTAATAATTAAAATAACTTAATAATTAAAACTAATTAAAAATAACTTAAAAATAATTAAAAATTAATTAAAAAATTAAAATTAATTAAGTTAATTAACGAATGAATTAATGGAAATTAATAACCTTAAGTTAATATGTTAATCAATGAATTAAATTAATTAATTAATTAATTAACTTAATTAATTAAGAATTAATTAATAATTTAATAATTAAGTAAATAAGTTAATAATTAATAATTAATTAATACTTAATAATTTAATTAATAAGTAATTAACTAATTAATAATTAATTCTTAATTAATAAGAGTTAATTAATTAATTAATAATTAATTAAATAATTAAGTAACTTAATTAACTTAACGTAATAATTAATTAATTAATTAATAATTTAAATTTAAAAAAAAAAAAGTTTAATTAATAATTAATACTCATTAAGCGAAAATTAATTAATCAATTAATAATTAATAATGTAATTAAATAATTAATTAATTAATTAATAAGTAATTAAATGAATGAATTAATGAATAAAAAATTTTTAAAAATAATTAACTTAATAATTACGTAATTCAATTAATAATTAATAATTAAATAATAAGTTTAATAATTAACGTAATAATTAATTAATTAATAAGTAATTAAGTAACTGAATAATTAAAAAAAATTCATAATTAATTAATAATTAATAATTGAATGTAATTAAATTAATTAATTAAATAATTAATTAATTAAATAATTAATAAATTAATTAAAGTAATTAATAATTAATTAATTAAATTAATAAAAGTTAAAATGAATAATAATTAATTAAAATTAATAATAAATTATAATTAATAATAATTAATAATTAAAATAATAAATTTAATAATTAATAATAACTTAATAATTGAATAATTAATTAATCAGTACTTAATTGAATTAATAATTAATAATTAAAATTAATTAATTAATAATAATTAATGAAATTAATGAATAAGTAATTAATTAATTAATAAGTAAGTAATTAATAATTAATTAATTAATAATTAATTAATTAACTGAAATAATTAATTAATTAATGGAATAATTAATTAATTAATAATCAATTAATTAATTAATGAATAATTTTAATAATTAATTAATAGTTATTAATAAATTCATTAAGTTAATTGAATGTTAATAATTAATTAACTTAATAAATAATTGAATAAGTTAATAAATAAGTTAATAATTAATAATGGAATTTAATAATTAATAATAAGTTAACTAATTAAGGTAATTAATAATAATTATAAGTAATTAATTAATTAATTAATTAATTAATAACTAATTAATTAATTCAATAATTTAATTAATTAATAATCCTTAATAATTTAATAAGGTAATTAATAATTAATAATTGTAATAATTTGAATAATTAATGAATAAGGTTAATAATTAATTAATCAATTAATAATTAATTAATAATTAATAATTAAGTAACTAATTAATAAATTAAATTGAATAAATTAAATAATAATAATAAATTAATAATTAATTAATAATTAATTAATTAATTCAATAAGTAATTAATAATTAAATCAATTAATTCAATAACTTAATTAATTATTAATAATTAATTAAATTAATAATAATTAATTAAATTAATTTAATAATTAATTAATTAATTTAATAAATTAATAATTAATAATTAAATTAATAATTCATTAATTAATTAATCCCTTAATTAATTAATTAATTCAATTTAATAATTAATTGATTAATAATTAATTATTATTAATTAATTAACGATTAATTAATTCATTAATCATTAACAATAATAAATAATAATTAATAATTCAAATAATAATTAATAATTAATAATAAGTTAATAAACTTAATTAATAATTAATAAAATTCAAATTAATTAAATTCAATAATAATTGAATAATTACTTGAATAATTAATAATTAAATTAATAATTAATAATAATTAATAATCATTTAATAATAATTAATACTTAATTAATTAATAATAATTAACTTAATAATTGAATAATACTTACTTAATTAAAAAGTTAATTTAATAATTAATAATTCCTTAACTAATTAATTAATAACTAATTAATAATAATTAATTAATAATTAATTAACTTATAATAATTTAAGTAATTAATAGAATAATTAATTAAATTAATAATCCTTACTTAATAATTAATAAATGAATTAATAAATTAATAATTAATTAATAAGTTAATAATTAATTAAATAATTAATAATTAATTAAAAATAATTAATAATTGAATTAATAATTAATAATTAATTAATAATTAAGGTAATTTAAGTTAATAACTTAATAATTAATTAATAATTAATAATAATTAATAATTAATTTAAGTAATTCATAATTAAATAATTAAGTTAAATTAATTAATTAATAATTAAATTAATTAATTAATCAATTAATTAATTAATTAATAATTACTAATTAATAATCAATTTAATAATTAATAATTAATTAATAATTAATATTAACTAATTCAATTAATTAATTAATAATTAATAATTAATTCAATAATTAAATTAATTAATTAATAATTAATAATTCATTAATAATTAATTATGATTAATTATTAATTAATAATAATAATTAATTAATAATAATTAATGAATTAATTAATTTAATAATAATTCCAATCAATTGAATAACTTACTAACTCTTAATAATTAATTAATTAATTAATTAATAATAATTAATAAATTAATAATAATTAACTAAATTTAACAATAATTAATAATAAGTTAATAATTACTAATTTAACTTAATTAATAAAGTTTTCATTAAATGAATTAAGTAATTAATAATTAATAAATTATTAAGTAATTAATTAATAATAAATTAATAAATTAATTAAATAATAAATTCAATAATCATAAATAATAATAATTAACAAATTAAATAATTAATAATTAATTAATAATTAATTAATAATTAATCAATTAATTAATTAATTAATTAATTATTAAAATGTTTAATGAATTATTAATTAATTCAATTAATTAATAATTCAATAATTAATTCAATGAACTTAATTAATAATAAATAATCAATTAAAATTAATAATTAAATAATAAATAATGAAATAATTAACTAAATTAAAATAATTAATAAAAATAATTAAACCATTAAGTAATTAATAATTAATTAATTAATAATAATTAATTAATTAATTAATGAATAATTAATTAATTAATTAATAATAATTTAATAATTAAGTAATAATAAATTAATTAATTTAATAATTAATTAATTGTAATTAAATTAATAACTTCAATAAGTAATTAATAATTGAATAAATTAATTAATAATTAAATTCTAATTAACTTAAATAATTAAATTAATAATCAATAATAATTTAATGAATGAAATTAATAATTAAGCATTAATTAATTAATAATTAATTAATGTAATAATAATTAATTAATAATTAATAATTAATTAATAATTAACTAATAAATTTTAATAATTTAAGTAATAAAATTAATAAAATTAATAATTAATTAATAATTAATAATAATTAATAATTAATAATTAATAATAATTAAATTAATTAATAATTAATAATTAATTAATTAATAATAATTAATAAAATAATTTAATAACTTAATAATTAAGTTAATAATTAAATAATAATTAACTTAAATTAAATAACGAATTAATTAATTAATAATAAATTCTATTAACGTAATAATTAATTAATTAAGTCTAATTAATTAATTAATTAATTCATAATAATTAATAATTAACTAATTAATTCAAGTAATTAATTAAATAATTAATTAATTAATAATTAATAATAATTAATAATTAAATAATAATTAATAATTAATTAATAATAATTAATTAATAATTAATAATAAATTAATAATAATTAATTAACTAATTAAATTAATAATTAATTAATAAATTAATTAAGTAATTAATTAAATTAATTGTTAATAACTAATTAATAATTAATAATTGAATTAATAATTAAATAATTAAATAAAATAATTAATTAATTGAATTAATTAATCATCAAATAATTAATTAACTAATTAATTAACTAAAATCAATTAATAATAATTAATAATAATTAATAATAATTAATAATAATTGAATTAATTAAAGTTAATAATAAATTAATTAACTTAAGTTAAAGTTAATAATAATTAACTAATTAAATTACATTAATAACTAATTAATAATTAATTAATAATTAATTAACTTAATTAATAAGTAATTAATTAATTAAATAATAATTAATTAATTCTAAGTAATTAATAGTTTAATAATAATTAATTAATTAATAAATTAATAATAATTCATAATTAAGTAATAAATTAAATAATTAATTAATAAATTAAGTACTAATTAATAAATTAATTAATCATTAATAATTAATAATAAAATTAATAATTAATTAATTAATAATAAATTAATTAACTTAATTGAATTAAGTTAATAAAATTAATAATTAATTAATTAAATTCAATAATTAATTAATAATTAATAATTAACTTAAAATTAATTTAATTAAGTAATTTAATTAATTAATTAATAATTCAATTAACTAAAGTTGAATAATGAAGTGTACTAATTAAAATTAATTAATTAATTAATTAAGTTATTAATAATTAATTAATTATTAAATAATTAATAAATTAGTTAATAATTAATTAATTAATTAATTAATAATAAATTAATAATAATTAATCTAAAAATAATAATTAATTAATAATTAATAATAAATTAATTAATTAATTAATAATACTAATAATTAATAATTAATTAATTAATGCTTAATAATTCCAAATAATTAATTAATTAATAATTAATAATTAATAATTTAATCACTTCAATAAATTAATAATTAATCAATTAATAAGTAATTAAATTAAATTAATTAATAATTAATAAAAATAATAATTAATAATTAATAATAAATTAATAATTAATAAATTAATTAATAATTAATTAATTAATTAATAATTAAGAATTAAGTAATTAAACTTAGTTAATTAACTAATTAATTAATTAATTAATAACTTAATTATTAATTAATAATTAATTAATAATTAATTAATTAAATTAATACTTTAATTAATTAATTAATAATTAATTAATCAATTAAATTTAATTAACTAATAATTTAATTAATAATAATTTCTAATTAATAACTAAATTAGTAATAAAATAATCAAATTAAGTTAATAATTAATTTAATAATGAATTACTTAATTAATAATAATTTAAATTAATTAATAATTAATTAATTAATTAATAATTTAATTAATTAATTAATAATTAATTAATTAATTAATAATTAATTAATTAATTAATTAATAATTAATAATTTAAATAATTAACTTAATTAATTAAATAATTAAGTAATTAATTAATTAATAATTAATTAATTAATAATTAATTAATTAATTAAATAATTTAATTAATAACTTAATAATAATTAATCCAATTAATAATAAGTTAATAATTAACTAACTAATTTAATAACTTAATAATAATTAATAATTAATAAAATTAATTAATTAATTAATAATTAATTAATTAATTAACTAATTTGAATAATTAAACTTAATAATTAAATTCCTTAATAATTGGAATAATTAATTAATAAGTTAATAAATTTAATTAAATAATTAATAATTAATTAATAATTAATAATTAATTAATAATTAATAATGTTAATAATTAATAAGTAATAATTAATAATAATTAATAATAATTTTAATAATAATTTGTAATAATTAATAATAATTAACTAATTAAGTAATAATTAACTTAATAACTAATTAAATTAATTAATAAGTTAATAATCAATTAATTAAGTAACTAATTAATAATAACTTAATTAATCAATAATTAAATAATAATTAAATAATTAATTAATAATTAATAATTCAATTAATTGAATTAATAATTAAAGTTTTTTTTTTAAAAATAAATTAAAATTTTTTTAAAATTAAAAAAAATTTTTTAAAAAAAAAATAATTAATAAATTAATAATTAATAAATAATTAAATAATTAATTCTAATTAATTAATAATAATTAAATTCAATAATTTAAATTACTAAATTAATAAAATTAAAATTAATAATTAATTAAAATTAAGTAATTAAATAATTCAATTAATAATAATTAATTAATAATAATTAATAATAATTAATTAATAATAATTGTAAAATAACTTAATTAATAATAATGAATTAATAATTTAATTAATAATTAATAATTAATAAATATAATTAATTGAATTAATTAAATTAAATAATTAATTAAGTTAATTAATAATAATTAATTAATTAATAATTAATAATAATTAATTAATTAAATTAAATAATTAATAATTAATAATTAATAATTAATCTTAATAATTAATAATTAATAAGTTAATAATTAATAATTCAATAATTAATAATAATTAATAATTAATAATTAATTAATAATTAATTAATTAAATTAATAATTAATAATTAATTAATAATTCCTAATAATTAATAAGTTAATAACTTGAATTAATAATTAATAATTAACTTGAATAATCAAAATAACTTTAATAATTAATTAATAATTAATAACTTAATTAATAATTAATAATAAATTAATAATTAAATTAATAAATTTAATAATAATTAAGTAATTAATTAAAATAATTAAATTAATAAATTAACTTAATTAATAAACTTAATTTAATTTAATAACTTAATAAGAATTAATAATTTCAATTAATCAATTAAGTAATAAGTTAACTAATTAATTAAAATTAATAATAACTTAATAATTAAGTAATAATGTTAATGAATGAATTTAAAATTAATTAAGTAATAATTAATTAATTTTAATTAATAATTAATAATTAATTAATTATAATTAATTCAATAATTGAATAATCTTAGTAATTAATAATTAACATTAATTAACTTAATCAATTAACTTAATTAATTAATTAATTAATAATTAAATTAATTAATTAATAATTACTTAATAATTTAATAATAATAACTTAATAATAATAATCAATAATAATAATAAATAATAAATAACCTAATAATAATAATAACTTAATAATAACTAATAGGGAGATAGAAAGACAGATAGGTTGTTCCATTTGTTACTATGGGAATTGTTCCTACAATCGTAACTATTTTCTATTGGTTTGGTTTCGTTTGTGGTCGAATGCAAGGAAGCCCCTTTGACACATTCATTGCGTCAGTTTGTGGCAGCCCAAATGTAGCTAGCTATTGTGCTCATGCGAACAACTTCAGTCGAAAGCACCTCAATTAGAGAACCTTATTGCAAAGAAAAATCACTTGGAAACCATAGGAAAATCTTCTGTATTAGAATCATAAAGCAAAAGCAATGCAAAAACTGTGTGTATGGAACTGAAACAATCGTGGTGTTGTAATCCTATCCTGAGCTCTTTCTGTTCCAGTGTCTTAATTTGATGTTTCAAAGAGCATTAATAATAATAATAATAATGTTAATAATAGTAATAATAATAATCTGGAAACCCCAGAGGCTGAAGTAGCTTCAGGACTCATGCAGAAGAATGTGTTCCTAGAAACAGCACACATAGTGAGAAAGTGATGGACTCCTAAGGAGGCAGGATGCAACCTCCCGGAACCCCACACTATGAATACCGCCCAGTCGAATTGGAGGACTGTGATACCCAAAAATAAATAGATAAATAATGAATAAATAAATAATAATAATAATAATAATAATAATAATAATAATAATAATAATAATAATAATAATAATAATAATAATAATAATAATAATAATAATAATAATGTTTTCCGTGTTTTAATCCAAGTACTTGACTGAGTTTTCTGATCCCGAATATCATGATTTTAACATTGAATTTAATTTACGTCATCCCTGCTTTTTTTTTTTTATTTACTCACTGCCTACCGACATTACAGGATGTTCTGCTCAACGAAGCGCTGTATCCATTCCGTAACATGAGTCTGGGCAGCGCCTACGTCAGGGTTGTGAACGCGACCAGAGTCAACGTGACCCAGGGCTTCCTGAGGGAGCTGATGCAGTCGCCCTCCATCGCTTTGGACATCTGGGGAGCTGGTACCCTCGTGCTCGACTCCATGCCCGACCCGGAAACCGACAAGTTCAAGAAATTCAAGACCTTCGTTGGTAATGCATTTGAGAGTTTATTGTTTTTGAAATTCAAAACCTTCGTTGGTAATGCATGTGAGAGTTTATTGTTTCTGAAATTCAAGACCTTCGTTGGTAATGCATGTGAGAGTTTATTGTTTCTGAAATTCAAGACTTTCGTTGGTAATGCATGTGAGAGTTTATTGTTTTTGAAAGCGATGTCTGCGTGTTTACAAGCCGTCAAAAAATGACTGCATGAGTTGGTAATACATAAAGGTAAAACGCCCTTTTAAAACACTCTGGTTTAAAACTAAGGACTATATTTCGCTGGACTAACTTCCGCCCTTATCAAGCAATGATAAGGGTGGAAGTTAGTCCATCGAAATATAGTCCTTAGCTTCAAACCAGATTGTTTTAATGGGCCTTTTATACTTGAGATGTCTCCTATTTTAACAGAAGAATATATATATATATATATATATATATATATATATATATATATATATATATATATATACAGGGGGTCCTCGAGTTACGACGTTGATCCGTTCTTACGATGCGTCGTAACACGATTTTCAGCGTAAGTCGGAACATTGAAAAAATACCACATGATTTAATGTAAATACCTATCAATAACAACGAGAGAACAATTCCTTACCTTTATTAGTTTGATTGGCTTGCACACTGGAGAGGAAGCTGCGGTGCTGGAGAGACTGGGGGAGGTTAGTGAAGAGAAAAAGAACCTCCAGAAGTTGCTGGAGATGCTGAGGCAGATGATTCTTGAGGTGAGGCAGAACATACTAGTACTGGAGATGCTGAGGCAGGTGATTCTTGAGGTGAGGCAGAACATACTACTGGAGATGTTGGGGCAAGGTGAGTCTTTAGGTGAGGCAGAACCTACAGAAGGTGCTGGAGATACTGGGGCAGGTGAGTCTGGGTTAGCAGAACATTCAGAAGGTGCTGGAGATTGTGGGGCAGGCGAGTCTGGATTAGCAGAGGCAGCTGAGGTAGAGGGTACAGGATCTCCTGCAGGCCTCTCTACCTTCTTAAAATACTGCTCCAGGTTAGTCTGAACAGAGAGCGACCTCTTTTCATCCAAGATCTCCTTGTAACACTGCATCAAATCCATGACGCCTCTGGAAACCCTAGTGAACCTGTCCAAGTTGGGATCCTGAGCCTCAAAAGTTGACAACGCTTGCTGCAACTCTGCAAAACCTCTTATCAAGTCCTGCCTTGTGAAAGCCTTAGGCTCTGGGGTGGGTGCTTCTTCTTCTTCCTCTATTATCTGCTTCTCCAGTTGTATCAGGTCCTCAGCAGATAACTCCTCGCCATGAGACTCCAGCAGCTCTGTAACATCATCAACCTCCATCTCCAAATTGATTTCCTTACTCAGGGCAACAACGTTCTTGACAACTAGCTGAACTGTGTCCTCAAACCCATGGAAATCATTCACAAATTGAGGACAAATTTTCTTCCAGACACCATTCATGTTTGTTTGCTTAACCTCCTCCCAGGAATTAGCAATGTTCTTTACAGCATCAAGGATGTTGTAGGATTTCCAAAAGTCCTTCAGAGTCAAGTCCTTCTTGGTTTCAGTTGCCTGTAAAGCCATAGCAATTGTCCTTCGTAGGTAGTAGGCCTTGAACGAAGCAATCACTCCTTGGTCCATAGGCTGTAAAAGGGCCGTGGTATTAGGTGGAAGGTAAACCACCTTGACATTAGGGTTGAAGTCTCCCAGCTGGGCAGGGTGTCCAGGGCATTGTCCAGCACTAGCAACACCTTAAAGGGGATACCCTTGGAGGCGCAATACCGCTCCACACTTGGAACAAAATGGTTTACGAACCAGTCCTCAAACACTGCAAGTGTCACCCATGCCTTCTTGTTGGACTTCCAAATTACTGGTAGTTGACCCTTCCAAATGGCCTTGAGTGCCCTTGGATTTTCAGCCTGATACACCAACAAGGGCTTCAGTTTGAAGTCGCCAGCAGCATTACCCCCAAGAAGTAAAGTTAGCCTCTCCTTGCTGGCTTTATGACCGGGTGCTGACTTCTCCTCCTTGGCGATGTAAGTGCGGTTAGGCATACGTTTCCAAAACAAACCTGTCTCGTCTACGTTAAACACTTGCTGAGCAGAATAACCCCCCTCCTTAATTATCTCAGACAACGCTTTAGGAAATTCACTCGCTGCTTTCTCATCCCCACTAGCAGCTTCACCTTGCAATTTAAGGTTATGGTAATTGGCCCGAGCCTTAAATCGCATAAACCAACCCCTACTAGCCACAAACTCTTCACTTTCACTTCCCTCCCCCTTTTCTTTTTTCAACGCTTCAAACAATCTTTTCGCCTTCTCCTGAATCACCATAAGGCTGACTGGGATACGCCGTTGATTTTGGTCTTCCAACCAAAGCACCAATAACCTTTCCATTTCAATTATTAGACCACTACGCTGCTTAGTTATCACTGTCGCTTTCATAGGAGCAGATCCTTTCACATGTTCAACGATGCGCTCTTTATCTTTGATAATGGTAGCAACGGTCGAACGGCTAAGGCCAAGCGAGCGACCAATGTTTGTTGGCGTTTCTCCCTTCTCAGATCGCTTTATAATGTCCACTTTAATTTCCATGGTGATGGCCTTTCTTTTCTTCGATGCACTACCATCAGAAGAGTCCGCCTTGCGCTTGGGAGCCATAACAAAGAGCAAAAAGTTACAAAAACGATACAACACGAGGGAGAGAGAGGCAGTGTAAACAACCAAAATGGCGTATGGGCGAGGAATGAGCGTAGCGAAGCGACGCCGTCCTCTCCCCCACAAAGCGTATTCTTCCGCCGTGCGCCCGGAACTAGTTCGCGTTTGTTTACGTTGCTTACGACGCTAAACCGCGTAAGACGGAACGATGCAAAATATTATTTTTATATATGGGGCGCGTTCGTAACCACGAAACATCGTAAGTCGAGACCAGCGTAACCCGAGGACTTACTGTATATATATATATATATATATATATATATATATATATATATATGTTATATTGTATCGGTACGCCCACGTCAGACACTAAGTAGTTAATATGTCTGCAGCCTATTTATTGACATTGATTTCCTTCTTTCATTTTGAGAGAGAGAGAGAGAGAGAGAGAGAGAGAGAGAGAGAACTTGATTTAGTTTAGGAGCCTAAGACGATTTTAAACTGATCTTCTATTATGTGACCTCTTTATATGTAATGGAACATTTACTTTCTTCATCACTGGTTCAAAGATTTTGAGGCGTCAAGTTTGAAGATAAATAATGACGTTCTAGATCTAGAAGATATTAATTTATGTTTTTTTTTTCTCAGATGCTTCACGTACGACTTTATCCTTTAACGTTCTTATTCAGTCCTTACAGTTTTCTATCCTATTCGACTGTCTTTGTTTACCTTTTCTTACAGCTCTGATGAAGCAGGGAGCTAGATGTTTATAGATATAATCTTTTATTTTCACTTCATTGTCCCCACCACCTAAACATGCGTCTGATATCTGTCGTCAGTGATGCTCTTAAAGTCTACGGGGATAAAAAGGTATTGACTCTTTGGAACATATATAGGGTGTCCATAAAGTCCCAGTACCGTTACAAGTATCTATTGGCCAAAATGGTACTAGAACTTTATGGACACCCTGTATCTGTATAATTCAGGTTATGCTCTTAGAAACGATATCAACCCGCATCTACTATGAGAGCTGACTGGTCAATTTGTAATGCGTGGATAAGTATGAATTTTTTCACATGCAACGTGAGACTTTTTGTATGACTGCAAATACTATATAACAAGTATCTTTTCATATGTAATTCACCATACCTTGGGGATAACTTACACCAAGGGGGAATTTCTTCGTGTGATCTAAGGCTTTGTAATGACGGGCGTATTTGCAATAAACAAAGAATTTTCAGGTATACAATCAAAATAGTTTTAGACCACTTTCCTTTTGCTGTAGACTATGCTTTCAAACTAACTGTTGTACACGTAACTGGTGATTAAAAACAGAAGGATGGTAAATACAATCTTGGGAATCTCAGTGTGGAATCACTGTATGTTTTCACTCACAAACAACATTCAGAAAATCTTGACAGTATTTAAACCAAAGTGGTAAAGACATATTCATAGCTGGCAGACTTTGTAGAAACACACAAACAACATTCAGAAAATCTTGACAGTATTTAAACTAAAGTTGTAATGAAACTTTCATAGCTGGCAGAATTGTAAAAAAGCTTCATGGGCGTCTAGTGTAAATTTCAATATAATACCTCGGACTCCAACTTTAAAAAACGGCTGATTCATCGGACCATTTTATTTACATCTTTAAAATAGGTTGACGTTCCATTGTTATCAGGTGCACAGAAAAATAAATAAATCTATCTTTGCATCTACAGGAGTGGGTATTAGCGACTGTTATGTGCCGGAAGTGCCCAAATATTTCCTTCGTAACAGGACGCGAGGTGGACTGAGGATCAAGAAGAGTCGAGTTGGCAACTTTCGTTCAGGTGTTCTGCATAACATGGAAGAGGTTCGTTAATATGCAAAGTTTCTTCAGACTTAAATCTTTATCACCAACGCTTTTTTGAAATACATTCATAAATACGTTAAAATTCGTCTTTTGCTGCTCTATTATGTAGCTCAATATTGGTTGAAAGCACACGGTAGTAATCAAGGCGTGATCTGACCTCCAGCTTACTCGGTCTTCGTCATTAATACTCATATCTTAGTGCTACATACTAACAACAAGGATCTAATAAAAAGGACACAAATTAAAGTTCATATATTCTCAGTTATGAGTGGACACGCAAAATAATTGAACAGAAACATAGCCTAAATTCAGTACACCAAATAAATTAAAACGTACACAAATTTACGGTCAAACAGAGCCTTGTTTCACCTACGAAAATTAAAATAAATGCACTATATTTTATTAGAAATAATTTTTCTGTGCTGTTTAACATGCACATTATTCATTTTTTTTTTTACATTTTCATTCTAATAAATAAATCATCAATATCCTATCCTAAAATTCCTGTATCTTTAACTCAACGCGAAACACCTTTTTCAGACCTTTTTTGGCTCTTCCATAGGCCTTTGTGTATCTACATGTATACAGCTTGTTTGAATTGCGTTAAGATTATAACGCGAGAGTTATTGTTCCTTATTACTTTTGCAGATGAGATATTTGGTTTTTGAGGATTCAGTCATACACTCCTTCGAAGGCCCAGTCGCTACAGAAGGATTTGTCACCCTCAGCAAGAGACAACTCCACGCCTGGACAGGACTTGTTATATCGAATACCACAATTGATGTCATCGGCTCCGGCACTTTCAATCTCACACATAAGGTCGGTTGGAGAGAAAAGTGTCGGTGTAATGTTTATTTCTTTTTCAAAACATGCTGACTTCATGAATCTGAAATAGGAGAATTACGATGCCATGTAACTAA
>NC_087218.1:565486-643458 GCF_015104395.2 Macrobrachium nipponense
TTAGTTACATGGCATCATAATTCTCCTATTTCAGATTCATGAAGTCAGCATGTTTTGAAAAAGAAATAAACATTACACCGACACTCTTTTCTCTCCAACCGACCTTATGTGTGAGATTGAAAGTGCCGGAGCCGATGACATCAATTGTGGTATTCGATATAACAAGTCCTGTCCAGGCGTGGAGTTGTCTCTTGCTGAGTGTGACAAATCCTTCTGTAGCGACTGGGCCTTCGAAGGAGTGTATGACTGAATCCTCAAAAACCAAATATCTCATCTGCAAAAGTAATAAGGAACAATAACTCTCGCGTTATAATCTTAACGCAATTCAAACAAGCTGTATACATGTAGATACACAAAGGCCTATGGAAGAGGCAAAAAAGGTCTGAAAAAGGTGTTTCGCGTCGAGTTAAAGATACAGGAATTTTAGGATAGGATATTGATGATTTATTTATCAGAATGAAAAAGTAAAAAAATGAATCATGTGCATGTTAAACAGCACAGAAAAATCATTTCTAATAAAATATAGTGCATTTATTTTAATTTTCGTTGGTGAAACAAGGCTCTATTTGACCGTAAATTTGAGTACGTTTTAATGTATTTGGTGTACTGAATTTAGGCTATGTTTCTGTTCAATTATTTTGCGTGTCCACTCATAACTGAGAATATATGAACTTTAATTTGTGTCCTTTTTATTAGATCCTTGTTGGTAGTATGTAGCACTAAGATATGAGTATTAATGACGAAGACCGAGTAAGCTGGAGGTCAGAACACGCTTTGCTTACTACCGTTTGCTTTCAACCAATATTGAGCTACATAATATAGCAGCAAAACACGACTATTAACGTGTTTTTGAACGTATTTAAAAAAAAGTGTTGGTTATAAAGATTTAAGACTGAAGAAAGCATATTAACAAACCTCTGGATCACGCCTTGATTACTATTGTTTGTTTTCAACCAATATTGAGCTACATAATATAGCAGCAAAACATGAATATTAACGTATTTATGAATGTATTTCAAAAAAGCGTTGGTGATAAAGATTTAAGTCTGAAGAAACTTTGCATATTAACGAACCTCTTCCATGTTATGCAGAACACCTGAACGAAAGTTGCCAACTCGACTCTTCTTGATCCTCAGTCCACCTCGCGTCCTGTTACGAAGGAAATATTTGGGTACTTCCGGCACATAACAGTCGCTAATACCCACTCCTGTAGATGCAAAGATAGATTTATTTATTTTTCTGTGCACCTGATAACAATGGAACGTCAACCTATTTTAGAGATGTCAATAAAATGGTCCGATGAATCAGCCGTTTTTTAAAGTTGGAGTCCAAGGTATTATATTGAAATTTACACTAGACGCCCATGGAGCGTTTTTACAATTCTGCCAGCTATGAAAATTTCATTACAACTTTAGTTTAAATACTGTAAAGATTTTCTGAATGTTGTTTGTGAGTGAAAACATACAGTGATTCCACACTGAGATTCCCAAGAGTGTATTTACCATCTTGCTGTTTTTAATTACGTGTACAACAGTTAGTTTGAAAGCATAGTCTACAGCAAAAGGAAAGTGGTCTAAAACTATTTTGGTTGTATACCTGAAAATCCTTTGCTTATTGCAAATACGCTCGTCATTACAAAGCCTTAGATCACACGAAGAAATTCCCCTTTGGTGTAAGTTATCCCCAAGGTATGGTGAATTACATATGAAGAGATACTTGTTATATAGTATTTGCAGTCATACAAAAAGTCTCACGTTGCATGTGAAAAAATTCATACTTATCCACGCATTACAAATTGACCAGTCAGCTCTCATAGTAGATGCGGGTTGATATCGTTTCTAAGAGCACAACCTGAATTATACAGATACAGGGTGTCCATAAAGTTCTAGTACCATTTTGTGCAATAGATACTTGTAACGGTACTGGGACTTTATGGACACCCTTTATATGTTCCAAAGAGTCAATACCTTTTTATCCCCGTAGACTTTAAGAGCATCACTGACGACAGATATTAGACTCATGTTTAGGTGGTGGGGACAATAAAGTGAAAATAAAAGATTATATCTATAAACATCTAGCTCCCTGCTTTATCAGAGCTGTAAGAAAAGGTAAACAAAGACAGTCGAATAGGATAGAAAACCGTAAGGACTGAATAAGAACGTTAAAGGATAAAGTCGTAAGTGAAGCATCTGAGAAAAAAACATAAATTAATATTTTCTAGATCTAAACGTCATTATTTATCTTCAAACTTGACGCCTCAAAATCTTTGAACCAGTGATGAAGAAAGTAAATGTTCCATTACATATAAAGAGGTCACAAAATAGAAGATCAGTTTAAAATTGTCTTAGGATCCTGAATTAAATTAAGTTCTCTCTCTGTCTCTCTCTCAAAATGAAAGAAGGAAATCAATGTCAATAAATAGGCTGCAGACATATTAACTACATAGTGTCTGACGTGGGCGTACCGATACAATATATCAATATATACATATATATACACACACACACACACACACACACACACATATATATATATATCTTCTTCTTCTTCTTCTTCTTCCCAGCTTTTTCCCATTTTATATGGGGTCCGCCGTTTCGGATGAGCCGTTTCCATCTATTTCTATCTTGCACTTCTGCCTCATCAATTCCACCCTTCTCATGTAAATCTCCTCTCACACAGTCCTTCCATCTCTTTCTTGGTCTCCCTCTCTTTCTTCTTCCTTGCACCTCCACTCCCATAGTATGTCTCCCAGCGTGGTCCTCATCTCTCCTCAACAGGTGTCCATACCATCTCAGCCTCCCTCCTGCACTTTCTTTGATACTTCCACCACCTTAGTTGACCCCCTTTATGTAGTCATTTCTGATCCTATCCACTCTTGTTACCCCAGACATCCACCTAAGCATTCTCATTTCTGCCACATCCATCTTCTTCTGCTCTGCTTTTCTCATGCTTGCTGTTTCCGTACCATACAGCATTGCTGTTCTTACCACCGTCTTGTGAAATTTTCCTTTTAACCTAAGCGGCACTCTTTTGTCACAAAGAACTCCCGAGGCCGCTCTCCAGTTGTTCCAGCCTGCCTGGACCCGATGTTTTACTTCTTCTTCCATACTTCCTCCAGCGTTAACAAAAGATCCCAAATACTTAAACTTATCAACTCTCCTTATTTGCTCTCCACCAAGCTGAATACTTTCTCTATCATCCCCCTCAGGTGGTACACATATATTCTGTCTTGGATCTACTTATTCTCATTCCTCTGTCCTCCAGTACTTGTCTCCATCTTTCCAATTTCACTTCCAGATCTTCCCTGCTCTCTGCACACAGACAATATCATCCGCATACAATATGTTCCATGGTACTGTCTCCCTTACTTCCTCTATTATAACATCCATCACTATGTTTAAAGATAAATGGGCTCAGAGCCGACCCCTGGTGTAATCCTACTCTCACCTCAAAACCTTCTGTCTCCCCAACACTGCTCCTCACTCCCTGGGTAAATACATTCCGGTACATCTCTTGTATATATATATATATATATATAAATTATATATATATATATATATATATATATATATATATCTATATTATATATATATATATATATATATTCTTCTTTTAAAATAGGAGACGTCTCAAGTATAAAAGGCCCATTAAAACAATCTGGTTTAAAGCTAAGGACTATATTTCGATGGACTAACTTCCACCCTTATCACTACTTGATAAGGGCGGAAGTTAGTCCAGCGAAATATAGTCCTTAGTTTTAAACCAGAGTGTTTTAAAAGGGCGTTGTACCTTTATGCATTACCAACTCATGCAGTCATTTTTTGACGGCTTGTAAACACGCAGACATCGCTTTCAAAAACAATAAACTCTCACATGCATTACCAACGAAGTCTCGAATTTCAAAACAATAAACTCTCACATGCATTACCAACGAAAGTCTCGAATTTCAGAAACAATAAACTCTCACATGCATTAACAACGAAGGTCTCGAATTTCAGAAACAATAAACTCTCAAATGCATTAACAACGAAGGTCTCGAATTTCAGAAACAATAAACTCTCACATGCATTACCAACGAAGGTCTTGAATTTCAGAAACAATAAACTCTCACATGCATTACCTAACTAGTGTCTTTTGAATTTCAGAAACAATAAACTCTCACATGCATTACCAACGAAAGTTTTGAATTTCAGAAACAATAAACTCTCACATGCATTACCAACGAAAGTTTTGAATTTCAGAAACAATAAACTCTCACATGCATTACCAACGAAGGTCTTGAATTTCAGAAACAATAAACTCAAATGCAATTTACAACGAAAGGTCTCGAATCAGAAAACAATAAACTCTCAAATGCATTACCAACGAAGGTCTCGAATTTCAGAAACAATAAACTCTCAAATGCATTATCAACGAAAGTCTCGAATTTCAGAAACAATAAACTCTCAAATCCATTACCAACGAAAGTCTTGAATTTCAGAAACAATAAACTCTCACATGCATTACCAACGAAATTCTCGAATTTCAGAAACAATAAACTCTCACATGCATTACCAACGAAATTCTCGAATTTCAGAAACAAAAAACTCTCAAATGCATTACCAACGAAGGTCTTGAATTTCTTGAACTTGTCGGTTTCCGGGTCGGGCATGGAATCCAGCACGAGGGTACCAGCTCCCCAGATGTCTAGAGCGATGGAGGGCGACTGCATCAACTCCCTCAGGAAGCCCTGGGTCACGTTGACTCTGGTCGCGTTCACAACCCTGACGTAGGCGCTGCCTAGACTCATGTTACGGAATGGATACAGCGCTTCGTTGAGCAGAACATCCTGTAATGTCGGTAGGCAGTGAGTAAATAAAAAAAAAGCCGAGATGACGTAAATTAAATTCAATGTTAAAATCATGATATTCGGGATCAGAAAACTCAGTCAAGTACTTGGATTAAAACACGGAAAACATTATTATTATTATTATTATTATTATTATTATTATTATTATTATTATTATTATTATTATTTATTTATTCATTTATTTATCTATTTATTTTTGGGGTATCACAGTCCTCCAATTCGACTGGGCGGTATTCATAGTGTTGGGTTCCAGGTTGCATCCTGCCTGCTTAGGGGTCCATCGCTTTTCTCACTATGTGTGCTGTTTCTAGGAACACACTCATCTGCGTGAGTCCTGGAGCTACTTCAGCCTCTGGGTTTTCCAGATTATTATTATTATTATTATTAACATTATTATTATTATTATTATTATTAAAGCTCTTTGAAACATCAAATTAAGACACTGGAACAGAAAAAGCTCAGGATAGGATTACAACACCACGATTGTTTCAGTTCCATACACACAGCTTTTGCATTGCTTTTGCTTTATGATTCTAATACAGAAGATTTTCCTATGGTTTCCGAGTGATTTTTCTTTGCAATACAGTTCTCTAATTGAGGTGCTTTCGACTGAAGTTGTTCGCATGACCACATTAGCTAGCTACATTTGGGCTTCCACTAACAGACGCAATGAATGTGTCAAAGGGGCTTCCTTGCATTCGACCACAAACGAAACCAAATTAATAGAAAATAGTTACGATTGTAGGAACAATTCCCATAGTAACAAATGGAACAACCTATCTGTCTTTCTATCTCCCTATTATTATTATTATTATTATTATTATTATTATTATTATTATTATTATTATTATTATTATTTTGTTCTGAAGGGTCCACAATAATAAAATTGTTAAAAGGTCGCGTTAAATTTCGAACCCTTCCCTGGGTTGGATTGAAGATGAACTCAGAAAAGGGTTCGAAAGCTTTTATAAAATTTTACACGGGATTTTATCAATTACATCATTGTGGACAACCTTTAGTACATTTTAGGAACTCTCTTCATAGAGAGTTTTTCCCAGCAAAAAAATTACCATTATTATTATTATTTTTTTCTATCACAGTCATGTTATTCGACTGGGTGGTATTTATAGTGTGGGGTTCCGGGTTGCATCCTGCCTCCTTAGGAGTCCATCACTTTTCTTACTATGTGCGCCGTTCCTAGGATCACACTCTTCTGCAAGAGTCCTGGAGATACTACAGCCTCTAGTTTTTCCAGATTCCTTTTCAGGGATCTTGGGATCGTGCCTGGTGTTCCTATGATTACGGGCACAATTTCCACTGGCATATTCCATATCCTTCTTATTTCTATTTTTTGGTCTTGATACTTATCAATTTTTTCCCTTTCTTTCTCTTCAATTCTGTTGTCCCATGGTATTGCGACATCAATGAGTGATACTTTCTTCTTGATATTATTATAATTATTATTATAATTATTATTATTATTATTATCATTATTATTATTAAAAATTTTGTAACATGAGTTTTGAAATGGAGAAATAAATCCACAGTTATGTATATAAAATATGTATACTTAAATAGATTTACATCATTATTTTTTTTTTTGCTCTATCACAGTCCTCCAGTTCGACTGGGTGGTATTTATAGTGTGGGGTTCCGGGTTGCATCCTGCCTCCTTTACATTATTATTATTATTATTATTATTATTATTATTATTATTGAGATGGAAACTCTCTGTTAGTGCTGCAACATTAACAGAGATCTCCGCTTCAGCTGCATTAAGCCATTTTATTCATTTTCGTCTATCTTTCTTGCAGGTTCCTCTCTGTCGCAGCATTCATGGAGTGAATACCTGACCTGAACTTTAACCTCAGTAAAATTACACTACAATAAATACAATCAATTACTCCTCCATATGATAAGATTGTCGTTCATTGTAAGCAAGCTTACATGCATCATTAAACCATGGCTTATCTTAAAGACGAAATTTGAGGATTTGAGGAGTTTTTCTGTCGATAATAGTTTGTTTGTTTGTTTGTGTTGTGTTTTTACGTTGCAAGGAACCAGTGGTTATTCAGCAACGGGACCAACGTCTTTACGTGACTTCCGCACCACGTCGAGAGTGAACTTCTGTCACCAGAAATACACATCTCTCACACCTCAATGGAATGCCCAATAACCGAACTAGCGGCCACCAAGGTGGCAGGCCAAGACCATACCGATCACGCCACTGAGGCGCTCCAAATTGACGTGAAGCAAAACAATGACAATTGATGATGAAATCACAACAAATCTTCGCGAAAGTTGAGATATTTACCCAACAAACTTCATTTCTAGCTATATTTTGCTCTCAGATGTTTCAGAACTTTGTATTTACTAATCAATGCATTTATTGATACCTTGCGCATGAGCTTATTGGCTTTTCTATTGTCATTACGATGAGATGCACTTTGCGGTACGTACCTTACTAAGTAGAGGCCATCTTTTATTGGAAAAGCCTATGGTAATATGTATATAAATTTTTAAAAAACTTTCAAAAAATAAAAAAATAATAGTTACCTATAGGGCTAACTTAACTTAACAGGAAATTATACTTAAAACACACAATAAGCTACGTGAAAATACAATAAGTTATATTAAAAAAAAACTCTTACGATAAAATTACGCAATAATTTACTATTAATCAAGGTTTATTCACAAGGTTTTGTTAAAAAATATATATGTAAATAAATAAATAAATAAAGACAGAAGCTAACCTGCCAGAGGAAAGTCTAGAGTAAAACTGAAAGCAGAAAACGAAAAGTAAACTATATATATATATATATATATATATATATATATATATATATATATATATATATATATATATATATATATATATATATATATATGTGTGTGTGTGTGTGTGTGTGTGTGTGTGTGTGTGTGTGTGTGTGTGTGTGTGCGTACGTAAATAAACTCACCTCAGTGTTGTTAAAACTGCACTTAATTTGGACAGATTCTCGATTTGCAGGCAAGGGGGTCGACAAGCATTCGCAAAAGGAGTTGGCATCGTCGTCTACTCCAGACGTGAGAGACGGGCATTTTGCAACAACGACTTTCCTTTCCTCGTCTTTGATCGCACTGACGACATCTCCTTCTGTCGCAACAGCAGCGAGCTGAAAAGCGACGAGTTGTAACGACAGAATGGTCCTCATATTCGTAATCACCAACATTCTTGGGAGGAATGGAAAATTTCGCTCATTTGAAAGTGTCAGCACTTTTTCACAATCAAAGTCCGGTGTCTATAAGGCGTGGTAAACTAAGTTCATTAACTGGTTCCGTGATTTTGTATTCTTTTACGTCCTAAATTTGTATTTAATGGCTCTGCCTTTATTGGTATCTGTCTAATGTAGTACTAGTTTTTTTTTTTTTTCCACGGACTTTTACTGCGTTTCTCAACAAATCCTTGCACCACTGTCCGATTCCTTTCGGTATAAATTTTTCATATAAATTTGACACTGGCAGCGACGAAAGTTAGGCAAAGTGCCAAATAACAGTTCCGACGAAAATAATCATAAACATCACTGATATAAACATTTTCTCGGTCGCCTTTAAACCTACTGCTTCGAAAAAGAGACGCCGTGGCGGTGCAGTAGACACTGACTACTCTCAGAGCAGACTTCTATCACCGAAGACTATTCGCTTTCGCCCGCCTAGGATGTCCTCCACGGGGCACTGGGAGTATTACCACTGTACAAAAATTAAAAGAAAACAAAAAAAGACTTGAAATAAACGAATAAAATCGATATCTATGCCTGAGAAGTCGATCGGATCATTATAACTATGTCCTGGAGTTGTAGGAGGGTGTCTGTCTAGTCTCCAGTGCACTTGTTCTGTTCCCATAGGGTTACTTACCCCCCCTGGGGGGGCGTTATCCCTAAACTAGGCGGAGTCTGATAAAATGTAGCTCGCTGTCGTCAATACCCAGCCTCTCGTTGGGCGGAATCAATCGAAGTTTATGCATGCAGCCTTGAGGGAAATGATATGCTAATTACTTTGCTGCGAACGTGAGGGTATTGTGCATTGCAGCTTAAGAGCTAAATTCATCTGAATTCGGCAAAGTATTATATATATATATATATATATATATATATATATATATATATATATATATATATATATATATGTGTGTGTGTGTGTGTGTGTGTGTGTGTGTGTGTGTGTGTGTTTTGGATAGTGATACTTTATAACCTTAACTTAGCTTCACACTATCCTATCATGCTATGTTTGAGTTTTATTGTATAATAAAATATAATATATATACATATATATACATATACGTATGTATATATATGCATATATATTTATACACATACACGCAGGTGTGTATGTATACACACACACATATATATATATATATATTATATATATATATATATATATATATATATATATATATATAAATAAATATTATAAAGGGCGTAATGCCTGTCTGTCCATCTGTCATTCAATTACGGAAAAACGGCTGGTCCGATGGGCACGAAACTTGTCAAGGTTATAGTGGCGATCCCTAAGGCGGTTTATAATCGGGTTTCATCCTACCTCCTCCACCTTTCGAATGGGTTGGGAGTGAAAAGGGATTCCCGGAAAAGGAGCTGGTTCTGACAGTGAAACGAGGCTAGTTATGCCCGTAGACTTAGTTACTTTACGAATTTTCAGACATTTCTGTATACATATGTTTGCTAGTAGTATATGGTAAGGGTGGGAGGCAGTCCACCGAAGTATAGAACTTACTTTAAACCAGTGTTTTAATGGGTCTTTTATACTTGATATATGCACACACACAAATATATATATATATATATATATATATATATATATATATATATATATATATATATATATATATATATAGATATAGAATAATGAAAGAGCATGGAATTTACATTAGAAAATATTGCGTAATGACTTCTAATGCTTACTGGGTAACCCAGAACATGTTGCGCCATCTAGATAAGTTGAAGTCCTGATACTAGATGTCGTTTTCAAATAAAAACCTCATGCGTCGATTGTGATTAACTTCGTTCAAAGTATGAAAAGTGACGCAATACGAAACATGGAGTTGTGGGTATTTTTCACCGGCTACCGTACGGAGAACAAGGCGTGACTCGACCTCCAGCTTACTCAGGGTACGTGCTATAAACCTACGGTCAAATAGATACTTGTTTCATCAACGAAAATTATGATAAATAAATGCGCTATATTTTACTAAAAATAATTTTTCTGTAATGTTTAACATGCCCATAATTTCGTGACACTTTTTATTCTAATAAATGAATTAGAAATATCCTATTCTAAAATTTCTGTATCTTTAACTCAACACGAAACATCTTTTGCAGAACTTACGTTGGCACGGGCTCTTGTTTTTAAATACGAGGGCGACCTAAACTGCACGATTAAGCATCTATTGAATACGCAGCTTCTGGACAATTTAAACAAAATAGGCTTATCCATTTTTCTATTGTGGGGGGGGGGCGGGCAGAGGGGGTTCAGTGGGGACGTGATACATTGATGCATACCTGGCTGAAGGAAGATACAGACGTTTCATAGGAAATAATGCCAAAAGACCTATTATCATATAATTTTAGCCGTTCCTCGGAATGTCATATTTTTCTTGTCATTGTGCTACTGATCAGTTTCGTTCCCCAATCATCCCTAAGAGTAATTTAGAATAAAAATTTCTTCTGTATGACCTCATCGTGACACGGTTTTCGGGATCTCATCATTTTCCGGTCATTATGAAGAGCTATGGAGGTTATTTGTGAACGAGGAAAAGGGTTGAGGCCGCAGTCGTGGTGGGCCACACAGATGTGTGGTAACAGACGTCGAGCTATGCCTCAGCCGGCCAGATAAAGAGACAGAGTGCCCAGCTCCGGCCGTGTGGCACTATCGGAGCCCAGGACATCTGCACCATGGGCTGACTTACTATACTTGTGCCTCTGACTCTTTCGGTTCTCTCTGACTGCCCTGTCTCTCCCTCTCTCGCTCGTCCACCTTCAATGGCTTCTACGAATGGGAAAGCAAAGTGGTGTTCGTGATTCGTGTTAACAGTGCGGGAAAAATCTAAAAGAGGTGGTATGCGTCTGCGCAGTTGTATAGGTATTAGTTTGGCGTTCTTCATCTAGGGGCGAACTTTCGTGGACCGAACACTCGTAACTTCAGTGGTGATTACAATGCATAGGATGAGGGTTTCTTGAACGCCATATACATGTGTACGCATACTATCATCCTCAAAGGCTTTTTCCAAAAGGTTCATTCTCGGAACGAGACACTTCATCTGGGTAATGGCACCCCGCGTGCAATGTTGAACAAGCGTCTCGGAGGAATGTTTTTGACTCTCTGAGGACATTTTCTACATTCTCCAGATTCTCGACAGATCCTTCAACTAAGGAGAGGAAAATGAAGGCCACAAAGCCCAGACGGACATTCCGTTGGAATAGACGAAACCTGTTTTGGGTTCATGTGTTGATTATCAAGGTAATGATAATGGACTCGAGAGCCGCGGTAGTTCCTGTCTGTCCGCCTCCAGGGAACAACGCCTCCACCGGCGGCCTGGAGTCTTCGTTCTGTCAGTGTAACCTGGAAACGGTGATGAGTGGTACCCAGGTCTCCATCTCCTGCACCTTCAGCAACCAGGAGGTAAATGGGATCATCTTGACTGGAGTTCCTACTCGTCAGATGTATTCTCCATAAAGTCTAGTTTTCTTGCGGGAAGTATAATTGATCACTTTCTTTGCATCTTAGTCCATGTATTACTCACTACAAAAAGCTTCAGAGCTTTCATTGTGAACCATTGAATACAATGTAAATGGACCTTTCATTCACATTTCTTGTGCTGTCACGTATGCTCGAGAAAGTTTAGGCATGTAAGTCTACTTCGGGAAAGTCGTTTTACTTTTATCTTTTCTGATTGGAATTATTCCGTAACTTTTGGGGTCAGCAATTTCCAGGGGAGACGCGAGCCCTAGGGAAAAATAAAAAAGAATTATTTCTAATTATATTCGTTATTTTCTTAACAACAGTGAGGAACTAATATTCAGAAGTTTATGAAAAAATGTAAAAGTATCGCCTTATAACGTTACTTTCCTAGAGTCTACTACTCTGGTTAGGCTCGTTGGGTTAACCATGTTTTGTAATTTGACCTCCCTTCCTATCCCTCGAAACCTCTTCTCTTTCTCTTTCTAATTTTTTTCCTTTAAATCTGGGAGGGAATTTTACTCATAGACGCAAGGGGGGCGTGAAAGAAAGGCCCAACTCTTAGAGGGGGCGTGGCAATAGAAAGATTAAGAACCACTATCCTACTGGGAATGGTAGTCACTTAATCGTTGGTACCTACCATTCTTGACGTAAATATTGTTCCAGTTCCCAAAATTAATTTACTTATACACATAAAGAATTGTTACCTAAAAGTTTTGTATATATAAAATGCGTAATGATAAATCTATATATAGTCCTGGCATTCGTGTGAATTATTATCAGTATATATGACATTCAGGACCAAAATAATCATCTGTTTGTTTTGACAAACCCTTATGAAGACTGTAAAAAATAAATGGATATTTATCGTCTAGGATGGCATTCATGCAAAAGTATCTTGTATTTTGATGATAAAAACATAAAAAAAAAAACAAGGAAACATTCAGAGATAATGGCAAAGCTGGAGCTAAGACTGTATAGAAAAGAAGAAATAAGAACAGAAAAATGTTATGAATACTCTTAATTTAAAGAGAGAGAGAGAGGGAGAGAGAGAGAGAGAGAGAGAGAGAGAGAGAGAGAGAGAGAGAAAGAGAGAGAGAGAGAGCAGGGCATAATTATACATAAGTTACAGAATGGAATTATCGGCAGCTATTTAATTTATCATCTATGTAATATATTAGATGATAATTTGTTAGGTGCCGATAATTCCACTGTGTAATCTATGTATATTTATTCCACGTTCTCTCTCTCTTTATCTCTCTCTTATGTATATATATAGATATATATATTATGTATATATATATATTATATATATAGATGTATTTATAATTATGTATATATATAATATAACTGTATAATATATATATCTATCTACTAAGATATATATATATATCTAGGGATATATACTCCATACATATATAATATATGTATGTATATATACATATATATATATATATATTTATATATTCATATATCTCTTTCTATATATAATATAAATCTATACATAAGTTAAATATATATATAATATATATATCTATATAGGATATATTATATCTATTATATATATGTATATATATAGATACTATATATATACTATAATTTTATATATATATATAATATATATATAATTATAGAATATTAATCTACTATGCATACATATATATATATATATATATATATATATATATATATATATATATATATATATATATATATATCTATATATATATAGGTAAGCACTTGTAATACTTTCCCTTTTGGTAAGAACTGAGGAAAAACATCTCGCACGATACATTACGATAAAAAAAGAATATAGGCCTACGATTTCTTAGGGCATGTTTAACGAAAAAAACAACAACATACAAATAAAAGATAATAAAACAGAACATGAATTCATGGAACCCCTGGCGATCCTTCTCTCTCTCTCTCTCTCTCTCTCTCTCTGTATGTATATATATATATATATATTTTAATATTGTAGCTTAATTTTATTGTACTAATTAGATATTGTTACCTTTTAGCTTGAAAATGAGGCCTGCTGTTTGGCTTCGAAACGTTGCAACTTAATAAATATGAGTTCCTTGACCTGTTGGTGTGCTTCCCCTGCCTTCATTGTATATTATATACGTATATATATATATATATATATATTATATATAGTATATATATATATATATATATATATATATATATATATACGTATGTATATACAATGAAGGCAGGGGAAGCACACCACAGGTCAAGGAACTCATATTTATTAAGTTGCAACGTTTCGAAGCCAAACAGCAGGCCTCATTTTCAAGCTAAAAGGTAACAATATCTAATTAGTACAATAAAATTAAGCTACAATATTAAAATACACAATGTAAGGTACAATAAAACAATCACAGTTTTAAAAAATACAAACATAAGGGACCAACCAGGTTGAGGTGCGAAACGAACAGGAGGAAGGACTAACAAAAAACGTTTAAACAGTTCACGAGAGGTAAAGAGGTGTAGACGTGGCATGGGTGTTCAGTGAGGGGACCAGTTTTTTAATACACAAAGATTCATTAATTGTTAAAAACCTTGTGAATATTCATTGTATATATATATTATATATAAATATAGTATATATATATATCTATCATATACGTATATATATATATATATATATATATATATCTATATATCTATATATATATATATATATTATATATATATATACGTATATATAGATATATATATATATATATATATATACTATATATCTATATATACTATATATATACATATATATACGTATATATATATATATATATATATGAATATATATATATATATCTATATCTATATATATCTCATATATATATATATATATATATAACTATATATATCATATATATATATATATATTCATATATATATGCCAAAATACAGAGACTTGGAAGAATGGAAAAATTTTCTTAGGAATGTCGATGGAATGGGGCACAACCAAATGTATATTGCTTCCAGGACTTCCAGGAGACAATAGCAGACGCACTGATTAAAAGGGGGTAAACTGGAATGGCAGACCTTTAAACCCCGAGAAGTACATTTGGCATCGTGGGGGACGACGCTCAATTCGCCACGTAGATCTTTTGTAGGAGCCGATAGGACAGGGGTTCCCTTTTGGGGGCCATGAGCCTTTTTCTGGGCGTCATGGAGGACCCGAGATTTTGAGGAAATTTTTAATTTAGCGATTTTTGTTAGTTTGTTTATATTTAGTTTTTGTCGTACGACTATTAAATCAGTCCAAGTTAATAAACATTAATAAGCATTTTTGTTTGTTGTTATTGCTCTCTCTGCAATTATTAATTTTTAATTTAATTTTTAGAATGTATCTGCGCTATTGGAAATTAGTATATTTTCCAGAAGGTTTATAAAGGTGGGGGTCATGGTAGGTTTGGTACTATACTGAAAGGGGTCATTTGCTGGAAAACTTTGGGAACCACTGCGGATAGGGTCTATTGCCGGTTTTCAGCATCCGGAAAAAAAAAGATCTTTACCAAGGGTGATCATCCAGGATAAAGAGAGGAAATAAATAATCTTGAAAAAGATAAACTCATCTAAGATACTGAAGCCTTTCTGTGCTCATCGTACTACAGCACATCGCGTTGATTTTCCGGTGCAAATAAATGAAGATTCACATCTTTCCAGGACGTCGAGTTAACAGAAGATCTCTATCCCTTTCAAAAACGCAACTTAGTCCAAGCTCGGGTGTTGGTCAGGAACGCCACCAGCGTCAGGGTCACTGAGGGATTCCTGCGAAGTCTCCAGTCCGCTCCTTCGGCGGTCTTGGATGTTTGGAGAGGAGGTCAACTCATTTTCGATTCCAGCCCGCAAGTACAAAGGAATTTTGTCGACGTCTTCAATACTTATCTGGGTAAGTCAATGGGATTTTTTTTTTATCACATCGAATGCTGTTTGTCTTTATGCAATTCTTCCATTATTACTGCTATTTTCTTCTCTTGTTGGTTACTACCACGGGCATACTAGACGGTTAGGTGTTGTGAATGCCACTCGGATGTCGCGGGTTCGCATCTCCCCCCCCCCCACCCTGCGATGAAAATCACTGGCTCTGTATCATGATCAGTTACTGCTGCAGTGTGGGGTCCGCGGTGGGAGGTTAAAAAAAAAGTTAAGTATATCTTAGTTTAACCAGACCACTGACCTGATTAACAGCTCTCCTAGGGCTGATGCAGTGCATTAGATTTTCATTTACATGGCTAGGAACCAGTTCCAATTGGTTACTTAGCAATGAGACCTACAGTTTATTGTGGGATCCGAACCACGTTATATCAAAAAAAAAATAAAGCCCTCTGGTTCCGCATTGGCAGCAGCTGGGAGCGAACTCAGGCTACCAGACTCATCCAATGAGGAACTAGGTGGGAGGTTGAAACCAACAATCTTTGGAAGTTGGAATTTCAAATCAATGGGCCCCCTGGCGTTCTTGTTTTTTTTTTTTTGACTGCAATAATAATAATAATAATAATAACAGCGGCAAAGAAAGTACTTCACGCCAGGAAGAAAGGAAAACCAGAGGATAAATAAGGGCAGAGCCAGGAATCAGATGAATTGCCACGGTTTCATCTTCATCAAGGAGGAAAATAAAGACGAAGCACCAAGGGTGACGGCAGTAATCCAGAAAAGTGTGGAAAATGAAAACAATAAAGTTCCACAACTGGAATGAAGGATGAAAATTGGCATTGTGTAAAGATAATACCTTATCCTTCGGAAGTAAAGATCTCGCCGAGACAATTTTGAGGCATTTTAGCCAATCTTTGGCTAATCCTGTACTGGGCCTCATCCAGGTCTTCTGTTCTTATCTGAAGACTAGTCCCTACCATGATGGCCGTTTCTCCTTAAAAAATAAGTTTCATACTTATTCATTTTTATTTATTTATATTATTTTCTTTTATTTTGTTTATCTATCTATTTTTTGCAAAAGCAAGTTTCTGTGCAAAATTCTTCAACTAAATGTATTTTGCTTGAAATGACCTTAAATAGAGGTAAAATATCTGTACTAGATTTTACATCTCCTTTGTGACCATTTACTCAGTTTACACACACACATATATGTATAATATATTATATATATATATATATATATATATATATATATATATATATATATGTGTGTGTGTGTGTGTGTGTGTGTGTGTGTGGTGTGTGTGTGTGTGTGTGAGTGTAAACTTAGTAAATGGGCACCTATAAAACGTGTTCAGCTGAAGATATATTGAAAGGTATCTGTTGGTAACAATTCTGCAGAGAGGTAAAGTCTTTTACAAGTTTTATGTGCACTTAAAATACTTAAGATATTTATGATAATTGGTAAATTTAATTTTTTTTTTTTTTTTTTTACATATCAATTTTTTTGTGTCTTGTTTCAAATTTCGTTTGAAGTGTTTTTTATATATACTGTGCATTACCATTTCTTAGTTTTTCACATTTTGGTGGTGAATTTAATACTCTTATACATTGTGCGTTTTCATGTTTTTGCATTCACAGTTTGTTTGATTAACTCAGGTGTTTCAGAATGATTTAACATTGCATATTTGAATTAATTTCATATCTCTACAAGAAGTCGAAAGGCCTTGCAACGGTACTATTCCATTGTTTCACATTCCTTCGTGGCGTTTACCTTTTGATTTTTATACGTATGTATGTGTGTATATATATATATCTATATATATATATATATATATATATATATATATATATATATATATAATATATATATCTATATAATATATATATATAGTGACGATGTGCCAAGTATCTTGTTACTACACTTACCATTCATTAATTGTTGCCTCACAAAAACCAGACACCTGAAACCCTCATCACAGGCACTAAACGACTGAATACTCTAAAGGCAACAGTGATCCCTTAACAATTTACCAGTACTGCAGAAAATCAGACTAAGTTCATCAAAACAGGTGTAAGGTATTTCCCTGATTTCAGAAGTCTAATTACTTCCCTGGTTCTAAGTCACTTCAAGTTAATTGAAGGAAAACAGATCAATTACCACTCTATGTTTCTACCTAAACTAATCATAATTAATACTGGTGTAAAATAAAGAAAACACAAAAATTTTAGATACAAAAAATTTATTATCAAAAAATTATTATCAAAAATTTATTATCAAGTGAAATTCACAATATCAGGGAAAATTACTGTTACTTGAAAACAAAGCAAAGTTTAATTAATTCTTGAATCATTAAGTAAAATTAAATCAAAATTAATTTATCAGAAAATTCAAGAAAATTAATTAAATCAAAATTCAAAGTGTTAGGCAATAATTGAAAATTTGAAATTAATTCACAAGTGCTAAACAACAATAAAACTTGAAAAGAATTCTAAGTAAATGCAAATCAATTCACAAGTGTTAAATTCAATTAAATGTGCAACAATTAAGTAATGAAAATAACTAAGTTAATTAAATTGTGAATGCAAATGAAAACACAGAAAAATGTAGAAAATACCAAAATTGCAAAAAGTATTAATCACACAGAATATAAAATAAATACACACACTTCAATAAGAAAATGAATAAATGCACAAAACATAAAAATCCCTTCAAATGAAACAAAAACAAAAATTTGCAATGTGTAAAAATGTAAATCTTTTCACTTAAACCATTGTAACTATTAGTTATTAGTTCTCTAAACCATCGTAACCAATAGTTATTAGTTTTTACCAAACCATCATAACCATTAGATATTAGTTATTAGTTTTTACCACACCTTCGTAACCATCAGTTATTATTTGCAACTAATAAAAATATAACACACTTTACCTTCTTGGTATACCAATTTTCTTTCTTTGCTGCAGCTTGTTTCACACTTTCATAAAACCATGCGCTGTTACACACACAATGTTTGTTCAAATTCCACAAAAAGCACTAAAATAACAATAAATAAACTCTAAGAAATATCAAATCTGAAATCTACAAGTTACGAGTGACCATTTTACGTTACGTTAATATTAATTATGGTGAGGCAGAGAGGGAGAGAGAGAGAGAGAGAGAGATGTGAACGCTTTGAGGTTTTAAGCCCGAATGAATCTTTCATTTCGCACAAGAGCTGGGCAGTGGAGATGACACAAAACGTTTTGGGACACAATTCTTCCAGAAGCTTCGAAAAGTGATGCAACTTTACAAAGAAACTGTGAAATCTGCACATGGCATTCGGCAACAAAATACATGTACAAAACAAGTATACATTCATGTACGTACCAGCTCAACAAAGACACGTACCCGATCAAGACAGAAATCAAGCAAAAGTCCCTATGATACATGATGACAGAATTCCCAAAACACAGCGAAGACCCTCGAAGTCTCTAACCAAACGTGTTGACAGATTAGGAAAGCAAAGCATGAAACTTCGGGGTCTCTTATCACAAGGCGTTGACATAATAGGGAAACAACTCTAGCTTCAAACGGACAAAGAACATCTCTCTCTTTCTACATTCTACGTTATATATTCTTTTACAATATGTAATGCAGAAATCTGAACACACATTTTAAACATCCTATCTCTAAGCTATCTAGGAATCTGAAAAAATGTTGCCAAAATCTTATACACAAAATTATATACAGTCAAAGAGGGGACATATGCATTTTGACAGTAGCAATATAAAATAATATATATATATATATATATATATATATAATATATATATATATATATATATATATATATATATATATACACGTATATATATATATATGCATATGTATGTATATATATATATATGACTGGTAAAAAATGTTCTGTTACAACAGAATTCCATCTAATAAAAGGAGCCCATAAAAACGCCAAAATATAGAGAGGAAATATTATATTTCAGAGGCTGCTGTCTCTCTCTTCAGGTAGATGAATGAGAAAAGTTACAGAAAAGGTGTATTTACCAAGAGATCCATCCAGTCTCTGAAATACAGTATTTTCTCTCTATATTTTGGCGTTTTTATGGGCTCCTTTTATTATTATTATAATATATATATATATATATATATATATATATATATATATATATATATATATATATATATATATATATGTATATTTGACCATTAATTTTGCTGATATTCTCCGTAATTCTGAATCATTTGCCATGCAAAAACCATATCTGTAACACTGATAATGAAAATATGTGCAGGTGTTGGAATCATCAGGTGCAATGTGCCTTCTTTACCGAAGCGTCTCTTCCGTGACAGGAAGGTAGTCGGTCTGCTAATTAAAGGAAGTCGGGTAGACAAAATAAGTCGAGAGATATTGTACAACATAAACAAGGTAAGTTTGCATTTTTTTTTTCATTTTAAAATTCACCCTTAATCTTACTTCCAGATAAACCCTTGAAATTGAGCAACAACCCAATCTTTCTAAAAGTTTCCTCCAGTCAGCTGTATATTACTACATACATGAACACACACACATATATATGTACATATGTATACATTTACATACATACATAGATATATATACATATACATTATATTTACATATATATACAAAATATACATACACATATATGTGTATGTATATGTATATATAATATATATATGTATGTATATATGTATACATATATACATATATATGTATTTATTATGTATGTATACAGTTGACTGGGGGAAACTTTCAGAAAAACTCAGTTGTTATTTTCCTTTATTTTATCGAAGCATAGAATGCCACATAACTTGATTCAAACATTCTCGAATTGCCCCCCCCCCCCCCTTTGGAAATCAATTTAGTACGCCCCCAGGGGGGAACCACGGGACTAACCGACTGAGCTGAATGGTAGGTATCGCCAGTGAGGGCGTGGTCCACACCATAAACTGCATTTGTAAGATCTGTCTATTATCTTTTTTCTCAGTAGAATTTCAACCAAGGCTAGCTGAATCTAAGTAGTAGTAGCATTAGCATTATTTGATGAATGAGATTTAATTTCATGCTATTTGCGTAAACCCATCAAAAAGCTTATGCTAGGAGTTGCCTCAGTATCGAACAACTATATAGTTTATACCAATGACAGGGACATTTAAATAACTTTAAAATGCACTGGAACATTCTTTCATAGTCTTAATATTTCACCAGTCTCTCTCTCTCTCTCTCTCTCTCTCTCTCTCTCTCTCTCTCTCTCGGGATTCCCACACCCAAATTACCTGTAGGATACATCTTTAAACTAACTTAACCTAACCTAACCCAGCCTAACCTAACCTAGGGACACGGTAAAAAAACCGGGGCTGGTGCAGCACTAGTATAATTACATCTCAGGAATTTGCGGTGCCGGCCCTGACTGCAGTCGTCTAATGCCATGATGACAGTATCATCTCTGCCATCAATGTGTCACATTTCTTCTCCGTAGGTGAAGTACATCAAGATTACAGACTCCCAGGTGGGAATCGTGGATGGGCCCATATCGAATGGGGTGTCGATTCCTCTGCTTCCAAGGGCTGATGATTCTGACGATAAGTGGCAGGGATTCGAAATCTCCAACTCTACAATTGCCCACATTGCTCCCGGATCCTTCAGTTTCAAGAATGAGGTAAAATCAAGTCTACGTCCGAAGATATTCCCCCTCGTACTTATTTTCCTGGTTTTAAGTATTTGATGTCAGCGTATAACAATAATGGTTTTTTTGTCCTCACTGCTGATCTGTAAGCATGCTTATTAATGAACTCTTCAGCCACACCTTCACCATATTTGCTAAATGATACCGAATACATCATATTTCATGGCTTCTCCCTTTACCCAAACATATTACTTCTCATTAGTGCAACTATTTCCATCAATAGTGCATCAATATAGAGTATTCCTTCTTTTTCAACTTGTCCTAAGTGATCTTTACCCAAACGTCATCGTCTTTTATTTCAACATCTTTAGCTATCTCCTGCTCAGGGTTTATTACTATTGTATGTCTGCTCTTTAGCTATGCATAAGAAGCTAACAAAACACTGCTATTCTTACCTGCAATTGCACAAACCTCTCCGCTTCACCACCGTCTCTTCCATACCACTGTTGTTCATTGACAGAACTTTTTGAGCCCAATCTCAACATCATTATCTTTTTCCTTTATTGTTCACTTGCTCTTACTTCTAATTTTGATCCAGCTCTTTTATTTCATTGTACAGTTGTTTGTTTGTCGTTTATTTGACCGTTCTGTGTATATAATCACTGTTTGACCGTTTGCAAAGCACATAATATATTTGGTTTTCTCTTCTGATGATGTCTACAACAATCACCAGTGCAAAATTTTATTTTGCCCTCTTTTCTGATTCGCTTTGTGCTCAATGTCGAAGGGGGGGGGTGGGGTTCGCGTCACCCCAGGGTGATGGCAAATAACTGGCTCTGTATCATGATCAGTTAATGATGACAAATAACTGGCTCTGTATCATGATCAGTTAATGCTGCAGTGTGGAGTCTGCGGTTGGATGTTGAAACCAACATCCTTTGGAAGCTTAAATTTTAAGTTTTTTTTTTACCCCTTTGGTGGGGTTGTTCCATGTGAATAGGTTTCAGCTGCTGAAATAATAATAATGATAATAATAATAATATTTTTTGTGATTGTGTCTGAGGATAAAGCACCCTAAATGTGTCCTAGCGTTATATTTGCCTTGACTTTTGAAACCCCGATCATTTACTCTATTCTTCCTCTATGATTCTGTGTATCATTGTGTAGAGTTAACCTTTACTTTTTCATGAAATATGCATGCAAGCTTTTTTTTCCTTTAGCTTCCCTTTCAAGCTTAATAGTCTCCTGTTTCCCACAGGAAGATTTATACCCTTCTTCATCACAATCATCATCTTGAGCAGCCTGTCTGTTGTCTCTCCTCAAATGATCTTATGCCTATAATCTTGTTTGGATGTGGATGGTTACTTCCTTGATAATGGCGTATATAAATGCGCTTAAATGATATCCTTTAAAAATCAATTCAAGAAGAAAGTGATCCTCGTCAATACTATTGTTTGGTCTGCCATATTTTCATGCAATTTACTTTACTTAAAGGGTTAAAATGTATTAATAGTTCTATTTACTTCTTACAATTTAGAACATTCGATGGCTTTAGCCAGTCACAGGGAGAGTTTCCAGCCCTGTGACTGGCTTATCAACAGCCAATCAGGAACGTCATAAGGAACTGGCATAGACATCAAATGCACGGTTGATGTGAATCTACTATAGTATGTCCTCTGGCCATCGTCCAGCTCTTGTAAAACCAGTCATGATCGCCTTGCTTTCACAAAGACATTCCCTACACAAGACCAGAACGTAAAAAGAAATATAATAAATAAAACTGTACTCTTGATCTCACAGGAGGACTCTGAAACAACTTGGAAGATGACAAACAGCCAGCTGAACCACGTCGAGACAGGGGCTATCACTGCCACGGGGAATCTTGACGTCACTTTTCGTGGGAACTCCTTCGGAATGATGCACAGATATGCTCTCATGGTAATTATGCTAAACGCTATGCAGCAGTTTACTGATTCACGAGAGAGAGAGAGAGAGAGAGAGAGAGAGAGAGAGAGAGAGAGAAGGTTACTTAAAACTGACGATTGGAATAGGTGGTCATTTTTCCCATGTATTGATTTTTTTCTTCTATGTTGTGATAATAATCAAGATGATATTTGCAGTTGCAAACCTGTTTACTGAAGAATGTTAAGTGACATTAGTAGTGAAATGATAAGTATAGGAATCTTTACCTAGATAGTGACCGCTTTGGGTTTTAACCCTGTATGTACCCACCTTACTGCGCGTTTAGCACAGGCCCGTTGGGGTTTACCGTAAAAACATAAAGGCATGGCTGTAAATATCATAGAGACAATGGCCCCCAAGGAACATTAGGCCTAGATAACGACCTCCGAAAACCATTAGGGGGTCACTCTCTGGGAAAGAACAGTTCTGATCTAGTAGTATACGTAATACAACTTAATATCCATAGGTTTACAGGTTTTTATAGGTTTCAGACATAATGCCAAACACTGGGCGCAACTAAGGCCATTCAGCGCTGAAACGTAAATTGACAGTGAAAAGGTTTGAAAGGTGTAACAGGAGGAAAACCTCAAAGCAGTTGCACTATGAAACGATTGTTAGGAGAGGGCGGAAAGTAAGATGGAAGGAAGAGAATATGAAAGGAGGTATACATTAAAAGGAACGAAAGTGGTTGCAGCTAGAGTCCGAAGGCACGCTGCAAAGAACCTTAAGTAATGCTTACAGTGTACCGCATGAGGTCGGGTTAGTGAATGCAGTCAAATGCAGTGAATTCAGTCAAAACATCGGCTTTCTGCAGGTGAACGCTACAGGCGACACCGTGTTTGAGGAGAACGTCGTAGATCGACTGGAGCCGGACGGTCTGAAGATGTTCTTGTGTGGCAGCAAGAACATTTCGATGACCAAGAACACCGTCCACATGGAGTCTCCCCACGACCAGCCCTACAACTCCTCTACTATGCCCTTTCACCCCTCCTGTGGGAAGGTTCAGGTGAGATCATGCTGATCTGATTTAGATTTTTTTTTTTATTTACTTTGGGAGTAAGCCTACAAAATTCTGTATTGTTCTTCTTGGGTACTAAAGCCTTAAAAAAAGTCTGAAAAAGGTGTCTCGCGTTAGGTTAAGTGCTATATTTTAGGTTTATCAGACCACTGAGCTAATTAACAGCTCTCCTAGGGCTGGCCCGAAGGATCAGATATTTCTTACTTGGCTAGGAACCAATTGGTCACCTAGCAACGGGACTTACAGCTTATTGTGGGATCCGAACCACATTATATCGAGAAATTAATTTCTATCACCAGAAACAAATTCCTCTGATCCGCGTTGGCTGCTCGCGTTGAGTTGAAAATACAGGAATTTTAGAATAGGATATTTATGATTTATTCATTAGAATGAAAATGTAAAAAAACAAAAAAACAGATAATAATGTGCTTGTTAAACTGTACAGAAAAATGATTTCTAATAAAATATAGAGTATTCATTTTCATTTTCGTTGGTGAAACAACCGGCTATTTAACCATAGATTTTAGCACGTGCCCTGTGTAAGCTTGAGATCCGATCACGCCTTGTTTTTTCCATTCTAAAGTTATAAATGTGCATTTTTATGCACTTTTCATGGACCGTATTCAAGAGCTTGTAATTTTAATAAGTGTAGATAATGCTGTCAATAAACTTTTATCAATCTATCAATCTATCTATTTATGATCACTTACGTAATGACTAGAGATATATATAGCCTGACATTCGATAGTTTTTCCTTGGGAGGATACCATCACTCTGGTTAACTGGCGGAAATGAATGTTTAAATAACCATAGAATAGAATGAATACTGTCGTAGCGCGCGATAAAAAAAAAATAAAAAGTACCATGAAATTGCTGTGAGAGGGAGAGAAAGCAGCCTACTGTTGCATTCGAAAAGTCAGTCAAGTTGTTACTGAAATTTATTAAGCTGCCTACCATTCTTAACTCGCTGAGCGCTGACTGAACGCATTCAAATTCCGTTTAAAATCTTCCACAGGTATAATCTGCCTTCCCCGCCCTCTGTGCTGTCTCGTTCAGTCAGAAGAAACTAAGCGATATGTCTCTTTTTCCGTTCCCAAGTTACGCTAACTTGCCCTTCAAATGATACTTATAGTTTATTGTAATCTATGCCAGCCTTAGCGAGGTAAAGCAGACCTTTTTTAATTAGTGAAGTTATTTACTTGTCTGGTACTATAGTAGATTCACATCAATCGTGCATCTGATGTCTAGGCCTGTCCCTTACGACATTCCTGATTGGCTGTTGATAAGCCAATCACAGGTCTGGAAACTGTCAGTCTCTCTCGAGAGTTCACATAGGCAGGGTGTATGTCCCACCTCTCCTGAGGGATACTTTTGAAAGACGTATCCCTCAGAATAGTTGGAACATACATCCTGCCTATGTAAACTATCTCGAAAGACGGATGTTTCCAGCCCTGTGACTGGCTTATCAAAAGCAATCAGGAGCGTCTTAGGGACTGGCCTAGATATCACATGCACGGTTGATGTGAATCTACTATAGTTTCCATCTATGGCATACTTTGTCATTATTCTGGATGGCACTTGGCGCATTGAAAAAGGACGTCACTTCTCAGGTCTTCGTGGTCATGAGTCCTCCGCAGCCCCAAACTCTGCAAAAAACGAGCAACGCGACCTGGGTCCTGTTGGCGATCATCATACTCATCGTGTCCCTGGTGACTGCTGTAGGAGTGTTCATCTACAGAAACAAGGCGTACCTCCGAGAGTACAGAAGGGGAGAAACGCCCTACACGATAGGGCTGGAGAGGACCACCATGCAGGAACTACGCGACAATAACGAACCTGAAACCGAGGAAGAGGACGTAGAGGAGACGGGACTGACCAACCCGGTGTACGGCATCAAGGAGCCTAGTTAAGAGACCGTCTCGGTCGTCATGGAAAGGCAGGAAGTTGGAGTTAGGAAGTTGATCACCCACAGTTGTTTTTTTTCTTCTTTTCTTTTTATTGTCACCGCGCCCGTTGGCGTTCTCTTTAGAACTAAGCTGTAAATATTCAGACTTTCGTTAATGGCTAATACTCAGTGAATTCTGTCAAGTCATTTTCTCTCTCTCTCCTCTCTCTCTCTCTCTCTCTCTCTCCCTGTTAAATTAAAAACCAGTAGCACAGCATTTTTGATGTTCCCTGTTTGTCTTTCGCAGTAAGAACTAGCACAGTATTACCAATGTGACCAAAAATAAAAAGGGATAAAGATGATTTCTATGTGTTTTTTTGGATTCATGAAGTCCATAATTAAATTTACTAAAGCTTTAGAATCTATACCATGGCCATGCATAATGTGAAACGATCAGGATTTCGAAAACTTACCGTTTCAAGGGTCAATTTTAAGCTTGCGTTTACTTTGACAGATAATATATTTATGTTTGTCATTTAAAAAGCGCTTTTAGCAAGTCGTACGGAGCAGTTATGACATTCAAGTGAAACTACATTACGCTTCAAGTCAGACTGCCTACGTAGGTGTCATTAAAAATTGAATGATGCTATAAAAGATTCAGAATAATTCAGGATATTACTTGTAGAGAGACGGAGAGCGGTTCTTCTAGATTCAAGATTGAAAATGTTAACTAACTCTTGAAATAAACGTTTAGGTTTTCAAGAATTAACCACTTTTACATTATTTGAAGGATTCATATTATATATATATATATATATATATTATATATATATATATATATATATATATAATATATATAAAGATATATGCCACAAAGGAAAATAAACGACGGAGTATCCGCGAGACCTTTCGACGTTTAAACGTCCTTTACTAAGCAGATGAACTGACATACATCAGGAAAAAGACAAAACAAGAAGATTCGCATAACTGACAGATAGAGATTATAAAGAGATTAGTACCTAGAATCCGACACACCTGGAAGATGAGTAACTTTCTCAAACAAGCATAAACAATGGGTGCAATTAAAAGTTTAAGACAATCATCTCAGATACAAGGACAAGACAATTAAAGGATTATAGGTGACAGCTATTCAGAACTTTGGTAAAAAACAAAACCATATTCACAATACATATTCACAATACATGTTACTAAAGTCCCTATAGACTCTATTTTAGAATATCTTAGTAATGAACTAACTCAGCATGAATTACCTCTACCTATAAGTCACATTATTTCACTCACGAGTTTGTGCATTTGTGATTGTAAGTTTATATTCAATGGTGAATTTTATCAACAGATATTTGGGCATGGCAATGGGAAATCCTTTATCACCACTACTCTCAAACTTGTACATGGAATTCGGTGAAAAACGCTACTTATCTAATATCATTTATATTCCTGTAAAGTGGTATCGTTATGTTGATGGTATTTTAGCTGTTCTGCCTGTCGGTATCTAAATTAGATAAACAGGTACCATCGATTAAGTTTACTCTAGAATTAGAAAAAGACAATTGCCTCCCTTTCTTAGATGTTTTGATACATAGAGAACCATTTCAATGTAAATTTAGTATTTATAGGAAAACCGACCAACAACTTAACTTATGTTCATTTCTTCTCAGGCCACCACCTTAACATAAAAATATAAATTTTTTCTTCTATGTTTTTACGAGCATTGTCGCATGTCAGTCCACAATATTTGGATCAAGAAATTGAATACATAAGAAAAATAGGGAAAGATTTATGCTATCCTTCACATATATTAGATATTTGTTATAATAAAGCCCACAAAAAGTTTTATAGTGTAAGTAACAAGCAGAAAGAAAATTCTAAGAACATTCTCAGTTTGCCTTATTTTAACGGATTTGAAACCATTAAATCATTGTTAAAAGCTTTTAATGTCAACCTTGTTTTTTTCCTATAATAACACACTAAAAGGAATGTTAATAAAAAATGGCCCCAGAGAAAGCACAACATAATGTATAAAAGTCCATGTATGGATTGTCCCTCATTTTATCTCGGACAGTCTAGCAAGTAAGGCTAAGCCAGCATAAATATTCTGTAAAAACTGGGCAAACATCTAATGCAATATTCATTCATTTAAGTGAAAACAACCACCGAATAAATTGGGTTGGTAGTTCAGTAATTGCAAGGTCAAGAGATGCCTTATCACGAAATGTTTTAGAATCTGCTTTTAAGACAACTTACTTTTCATTGTAATTTCAGTGTTAGTCGTGGCCTTTTTCATTTAGACCCTTGTATTTGTAACATGTTTAAGAATGACCTCAAAGATATAATTACAGACTTAAATAAAAATTAGTTGCCTTAGAGTCATCTTCGTTATCATGTATATCTAAAATGTATTGTGAATATGTATTGTGAATATGGTTTTGTTTGCCAAAGTTCTGAATAACTGTCACCTATAATCCTTTAATTGTCTTGTCCTTGTATCTGAGATGATTGTCTTAAACTTTTAATTGCACCCATTGTTTATGCTTGTTTGGGAAGGTTACTCATCTTCCAGGTGTCGGATTCTGGGTAGTAATCTCTTTATAATCCCTATCTGTCAGTTATACGAATCTTCTTGTTTTGTCTTTTTCCTGATGTATGTCAGTTCATTTGCTCAGTAAAGGACGTTTAAACGTCGAAAGGTCTCGCGGATACTCCGTCGTTTATTTTCCTTCGTGGCATATATCTTTATTTATGGATTTAATCACGTTCCTAACTTTCGTGATTCAGTTATACATATATATATATATATATATATATATATATATATATATATATTATATATAAATATATATATATATATATATTTTATATATATATATATATATATATATATATATATATATATATATATATATATATATATGTATAACTGAATCACGAAAGTTAGGAACGTGATAAATCCATAAATATAAATATATATATATATATATATATATATATATATATATATAAATATATTATATATTATATATAAATATTATATATATATATATATCTATCTATATATATATATATATATATATATATATATATATATAATAATATGGATCCTTTAAAATAATGTAACGTGATATATATATACATATATATATATTATATATATATAAGTATATATATATATATATATATATATATATATATATGAAACCTTGACACATCCCCCACTAAGCCTAAACATACCACCACCAACTAAACTTAACCACACTCCCCACTAAACTGAAACACCCCCACTAAGCCTAAGCACCCACCCACTAAACCAAAACACCCCTCCTACCAAACCTAAACACATACCCCACATCTAAACCTAAACACAAACATCCACTAAACCTAAATGCACCCTGCTAAACCTAAACACATTCGCACTAAACCTTAACACCCCCTCAAATTGAAACACGTCCCCCACAAACCTAAACACATTCCCAACTAAAACACCCACACTAAACCAAAACACAACCCAACTAAAGCTAAACACATCCACATCTCAACCTAAACTCCCCTCCCACCAAACCTAAACATATCCTCCACAGAACATAAACAACCAATTAAATCTAAACACCCCCCCTAAACCTAAACACTCGCTAAATTGAAACCCGCCTCCCGTAAACCTAAACACATCCCTCTCTAAGTTTAAACACACCTCTATTAAACATGAACACACCCCCTACCAAACAAACCTAAACACACACCTCTATACATGTTACAAAATGGAATGGGGATGGGGGAAGGGGAAGGGGAAGGGGGGGAGGTACGGGTATGAAACCTACGCGAAAACCTTCCAGGGATCAAACGAAGCCGCATGCAAAATTTCGTCTAGATCGGTCAAGCGGTTCGGATTTCTGTGGTACAAGTGAGAGCGATAGGTAAGGTTGTTTATGAACTATATGTACGTGTGTGTACCTGTCAACAATAGTAGGTATACAATACCTCGAGTCCTGTCAGGTAAAGTAAACATAAAGTCAGGTATGTTCTTTTCTTGGAAATGGGGTTCTCCGAATATCAGATTCATATTAGAGGTTGACACAGAGCAAACAACATGCTGGTCCTCCTTTTAAGGATGCTTTTATCATAATATAAAGGTAACTTTTAGAAGTATATACATACATATATATATATATATATATATATATATATATATATATATATATATATAGTACATATACATATATACATATGTGTTGCTATCAGTGTCTACTACAAAACTTAGGCTGACCCAACGTCAACGAGTTAAGAAAACTAAGTTTATCGTCTTCAAAACCTGAATCTGTACGAAATGAATGTTGACTAAGTTTCAGTTTCATATCTCGTATACTGAATTACCAAAATGTTGGTAGGACAACGTCCCTGCAAATCGAAAAACAACAGAATAGTCCAAAATATTCTGCATATTTTGACTGCAACAATTCAGTTGCGACCAGATTGATTCGGTGCACTTTTTGCAATATAAACAGTGCGAATTAAACGAAACTGTGAGAATCCGTGGCAACCAAAATTCGAAATGGTACCACATGCAGTAAAGAAAATAACAGAATTGCGACTACCCGCGAATGCTGGAACGAGGAACTGCTCTCAATTCGACATTGAAAATGGGAAGACATTCCTTCAGTTCCGTTACAGTGACTCAACACAGCTCAACAGAAAACCTGTTCCAAACGAGGAAAAGAAAACGGACAATAGAAAACGCACACGAAAAACTTACTAGGAAAACAGCAAGCTGCTTATAATCATCGATAATAAACCTCATATAGTCCGCAACTGTGATTACTTACACTACCTGTACTATAATTATATGTAGGAATCTCTCTCTCTCTCTCTCTCTCTCTCTCTCTCTCTCTCTCTCTCTCTTTGGCGCTGCTAGTTCTTGAAAACATCGTTTTACTGTAATAAGAATTATTCATTATTATTTAGTAATAGTAAGTCTTCCTGGGAGAAAGACACACACACCCTCCTACACACAGTGACACACACACGCACACACACAACAACACAGCCTCTACGAGGTCCTGCCATTTTTCATTTAAATAATATTATAGTCTACATTTCCATAGAGCACAGATTACTTACTGCAGCTATTTTTTCACCAACACCCCTCCCCCAACCCCCTCCCTTTCAATCTCTCTCTCTCTCTCTCTCTCTCTCTCTCTCTCTCTCGCAACGAACCATGACAGTAGACAATCAACCATGTACTTAATTCACTGTTTAGGTCAACGAAAGCCTAATGGATTTTTAGGAAATGTACCCAAGGTCTAGGTCTATAGACCTTGAACGTGCCCATGTGTCTCGGGGATCGAACGTGGGTTCGTAGGCAAAGTAAGTATAGGTATTTCAGTTGCATTTGTTGGAAAGTACTTCTAAATGGCAGACCGTAGTGCCTATACAGCTTAGGGTGGTTTGTAGATGACGCAGTCCTCCAATGTTTTTCTTTTTTCTTTTTTTGTATCAGAGATCCTCTCAGGCGGTAATGTATGTAGCTTCCTTCTATTGAGCGGCTATATCGCCAAGTTTCCTGCCAAAGGGGAAATTATCCGATTGACAGCACAAGCAATGACACAATTTCACCTCTCGTATAATAAAGGTAAGAGTCCTCCCCCAAATCCGGACCATTTTCCTACTCACGTCACAACCTTCAAAGTTCCGAGAATTTGGGAACAAATAATGATTCCCGAGAAAACTTAAAAAGGAAGGTTTCCTATAACGTCTCCTTCAGTCACTTTGAAATTATTCATTGGTTGAATATTGACTGATTGAATATAGTATTTAGGCCAAAGGCCAAGCATTGGGACCTATGAGGCCATTCAGCGCTGAAATGGAAATTGAGAGTAAAAGGTTTGAAAGGTGTAACAGGAAGAAAATCTCAAAGCAGTTGCACTATGGAATAATTGTTAGGAGAGGGTGGAGAGACAGATGGAAGAAAGATAGTATGAATGGATGTACAGTAAAAGGAATGAAAGGGGTTGCAGCTAGGTGGCGAAGGGACGCTGCAAAGAACCTTAAGTAATGCCTAAAGTGCACTCCGTGAGTTGTGCTGACGGCACTACCTCCTTACGGGGTCGCAACCTGATCGCTTATTATGAACTCAAAAACCCGGCTGTTTTTTTTTATTTATTTATTTATGTCGTGATCGGGCCTGGCTACCACTCATTTGCTACCGCCCAACAAGACAACAATCATGTTTGTTTGTATGGTGTTTTTACGTTGCATGGAACCAGTGGTTATTCAGCAACGTCGAGAGTGAACTTCTATTACCAGAAATACACATCTCTCACTCCTCAATGAAATGCCCGAGAATCGAACTCGCAGCCAACGAGGTGGCAAGCCAAGACCATACCGACCACGCCACTGAGGCACTGAAATGAAAGGGGTTGTTGCCAGGGGAAAGAAGGAACGCTGCAAAGAGGCTTCAGTAATGCGCACAGTGCACCGCATGAGGTGCACTGACGGCCCGACCATCCTACTGGGGTTTCATGGATAGTTGTGGAAATTCATGGTCATTACCCTATATGAAATTTAGGCAAAAGGGAAAGCGCTGGGACCTATGAGGTTATTCAGAATCGAAGCGACCTATTAAACGGGAATCGTTAAAACAAATGATTATATCTTTTTGGCAAAAGAAACTTTGCATCTCAAAGCTTCATGGGGTCATCCAGATTAGTTTGCCAAACGACCTCCGCTCTCCCACCCCCATCCCCCTACCCCCACCCATTAAAAACGTCGCCCAATGCTTTAAAAAAATTTAACTTTAGATTTTTTTTTTTTTTTATAATTTATGACTTAAAATTCTGTTCACCTTTCATTAAATCCTGTATTTAGTCACGTAGCTTAAGACCTTTATCCACGGAAGTGTAGCTGACCTTCACATTTTCAAATTATCATACCATTAAATCGAAATAATTTATTTGTACAAGCTCCATGAAACAATTTGATATTTAGCTTTACCTTCTAATTACACATTGTTCTAAAGTGGTAAATTAAGTATAATTCATATTTCTCGGCGCTCTTGGTACTGTATATGTACCCATTAGTATGGATTCAGATTTCAGCTCGCTGTCCCACAAATTAGCCAAGCGGGATTTGAGTCGTCACAACCAATACCCAAACCACATTTCCACTATAATTGCTGAACAAAAGGAGTTTCCAACAATTCCATGAGGGTGGCGTTCATTAATTTGCTTACGTTTAAAATCCGATATAAGCTGTATACAATGCTGCTCTGCTTATGACACCATTTCAAGTTTTAAAAAATATCATTATCGGTAGAAACCACTCAAACAAAATGCATATGTTAATACTTAGAAAACGTACTTAGTCGTCAAAATCGAAATTAAGATAACCGGCCTACTACGTATGCTCCAAGTCGTATTCTTCAAAAGAAGCCTTTGGTCTTTCAAGGATTCCGGTAAATGAAATCGCTGAACTTTAAAATAAAGCAACGAAGTTGTGTAATGTGAGCTCTTATGAGGAAATGATTACGTCATTAGTAAAAAGACTCAACAGCTTCTACCTTAGTCGAGTTCAATATACAATTTATGCCAAAGGCCAAGCACTGGGACCCATGAGGTTATTCAGCGCTGAAATGGAAATTGAGAGTAAAAGGTTTGAAAGGTGTAACAGTAGGAACACCCCTAAGCAGTTGCACTATAAATCAAGTATTAGGAGAGGGTGGAAAGTAAGATGAATAAAGAGCATATGAAAGGAGGTACAGTAAAATGAACGAAAGTGGTTGCAGCTAGGGGTCGAAGGCACGCTGCAAAGAATCTTAAGTAATGCCTACAGTGCACCGCATGAGGTCAGCGCCTACCTTAATATACCTGGTTTTAAAATGTATTTTGGTAAATGCATTAACAGCCTGATGACATTCTAAACATTCCAGCAGCTACAAAGCAAATACGATCCAACACCTAATTGCCACCATAGATAGCCACATCGCATTCACTAAATTAATTAGTACCAACAATTGCATCAACATTGCAAAGTCTTCACAACCTCGTTATCTATCTTAACGTCTATTTCACATACTCACCAGCCTGTTGAAGAATACCACCGGATACTCGTGCCTGATGGATGACATCCCCAACTCACCGCCTGAGCTCATGAACAGTTACACAGCAAACTGTTTAAGCAAAAGCACAGTTCCCGCTTATAAGACCAGCCCAACACACGCGAAAAGTGCCCCCCATTTTGAGTTAATGAAGCTTATAGTAAAAGCTAAGCTTGATTATCATATTATCATTATTGTTAAGCTTTATCATCAAGCAGTTTGGCCGTTTTTTTTCATACGAAGATAAGAATTGTTTTAGCTATTATTTACTGTAAGAAATAAAATTTTCTTTATAAAAATTTGATTCACTTTGATAGGCTTAAATATTTGAAAACAACCTTAATATCTTTCCATATGACTTAGAAAAAAAATAGTATTATAATTTGTACATGCCTAGAGCCAACCCCCCCCATATTCAGCTGTGCCTATGGCGTTATAACTCACTGCCCTTAAAGGATAGTATGAATGTTCTCGTTGCCTTGTGATCTTTAACAGCATCAATTATTGTCGAAAATAATTCCATTTATTCACGGTGTTCACAGATCGCCTAACGGGTATTTGACTGTGTTCATGGAAAATTCATTGCCCACATTCTTGGATGGCATCACAACTAGAGCCAGTATTCGTGGTAGCACCACGAATCTGTGTTCAGTGTTCTTGAGTAACATTAAAAACTAACTGCCAGTATTCAAAATTAACTAATAAACATATAGCTTGTGCATGGATATCAAACTTATTGCCTATGTTTTTGAGTAACAAATTTACTGCTTGTGCAGCTTTAACTTCTACAAAGACCTCATTCTAAATTAAGATCACGGCCAAAAAAAAAACGTTCAAAACGTTTTACTAGTTAAAGGAACTCTTGAATAGACACTAAGCACTATTACTATATAGTTTTCAGCAGTTCATTAGGTAGGGATTGATGGACACACTAAAAAGCAAAAATGTTTAATTTATTACAACGAGAAATGTTACTACTCAACTCAAAATATGCGGAGTTCGTCTTCTGAACAGCTTTGTATACAAATACGTGACGATACCAAACCCTTCATCATAGGAGTAATGTTAGACGACGGTTGTCCCGGAATGCGGAATCCCACTCAAGGATTATAAGCGACTAAGGATGTTCAAGAAGGGGAAGCGAAGTCCTAACCAGGTGTACGTTTCATCTCGACGACTAAGTGTATCAAAGTGTATCAAAGGGCTATGCAGTCCATGGCCATCAGTAGAGTGGTGAACACATCCACAGACGGAGGCAACGTCCTGTTTTGATTATTAAAAACTCGCATTAGGTTACTCAGCCGCTGTCTTATTAGGCGTAAATGAATAAATTTATATATTTTCCCAATTATTCAGACCACCACAAGGCAATAACAGTAAGAATGCTGTTGGCAAAATAGCAAAGCAAAACACCTGACATCTCTTAGGCGACACGTATACATACGTATTGTTACAGTGATCGTAGAGTAAAATTCATTGCTTATGTATACATATAGTACCACTCATTGTGTTCGTAGAGTAACGAACTCGCTGCCTGTGTTCGAGTAACATAAAAACTCAAATGTTAACTGTTGGCAAACAACACACTGCTTATGCTATGAGCAATCTAATAGTATTAAAACTAACCAACAAACTTGCCAAACTTAACTTGACTACGCCTCACTCAAAGTAAACCGATATTCTTATTCCACACAAAAAATATCCATAACCTTAAATTTGCATACTTAAAAAAAATAAATAAATAAATAAATAAAATAAAAAAATTGCTCTCATGCCGTCTGTTAACAGCATCTGAAAACTGAGTGTTTGTTGGCGTTTTACGTTGCTTGGAACCAGTGGTGGCAGGCCAAGACCATACCGACCACGTCACTAAGGCGTTTGAGTAATGAGAAACTTCATAAAACCAACCTTTCAGCTGCTAGCAGCATCAATCTAAGCATTCTCTTGACAATCTCCGTCCGGGGAAAATTTGATTATTTCACGCTACCTATAACCCCACCATTTAACCAGAAACAATTCAAGCTGCCTATAACCCCTATAACCAGAAATTCAAGCTACCTATAACCCCTATAACCAGAAATTCAAGCTACCTATAACCCCTATAACCAGAAATTCAAGCTACCTATAATCCCTATAACCAGGAAATCCAAGCTACTATAACCCCTATAACCAGAAATTCAAGCTACCTATAACCCTTATAACCAGAAATTCAAGCTACCTATAACCCCTATAACCAGAAATTCAAGCTGCCCTATAACCAGAAATTTTCGATTGTGAGGAGGAAATACCAAGTTCGAATCCTTCGAAAACTTAAGTCAACGCCAATTAAACTTGGGCAAAACCTTTTTGAATATGCGCCAAAACTTACCCGACTTAACTTGGCCACAAAATCAATTTCAGGAAAATAAAATTCTAAAGCAAAACATTCCAAGGCGCCAGACCAGTACATAAAATTGGAATCAAAGCTAAAACGTTGGTAATTCTAGGCAATAACTCCTCACTGCGAGGAACGTTCTCGCGAATGCGACAGCCACTAAGGACTGGGGCGTCAAATGTATTTCGCACTGTTTAGTACTGGCCCCTGGGGGGGTTAATTATAAGTCGACCCCCCAAAAATAACGGTAAATTCTTAACAAGCAACCCAGTTACTAAAGGAAACTGTAGTTTTTTTAAAGAAATACTAAACGCAGACTTACTACCTACCTTTACCAAACATTCGAGAGCATCAACATTAACTTCCCCAAATCTTAGGGAGCTTCTGCAAACTTGACCGGGTGGGAGTACCTAAGCACATTTAAAACATACCTAACAGGAATTAAAAGAAACTAAATAGATTAGGTCTATACACACCACCTGAAAGTTTGATTTTTTTCAAAACAAACCACCCAAAAATCTGCATAGTGGTCATAGGACCTAACACGCAGAACATGGGGGCTCCTCCACCCCTTGAGGGGGACCGCCCCTAAAGGGGTGAAGGATAGATACTGTGTATACTGTTCAAGAACAGTACATACAGATTGAACAAGTCAAATTACACAAATTAAACAAAGTAAACACTTTTTAGAAAACTAAACTAAATTTATGACAATAAAAAGGTAAATTACAAAAATAAAAGTAAAATATCACAAATATTAAACAAACTAAATTTATTACAAAAGAGACTTAAAAGATTAAACGAAATTGAATAATAGAAGTAAATATCATATTAAGCTAAATTTATTACAAAAGAAACAAATTTATCATAAAATTTAAAAAGTAAGTTTATGACAGAATTGAAAAAAAAAATTACGACAAAAGACATTAAATTTGCCCCCCCCCCCCCAAAAAAAAAAAAAAAAAATCAATCAATACATACCTGTTGCTAACGAGAGTAGCTTTATCATACGTGAAGTTTACCGTTAGGAGAGGAATTCAAAATTCAAACTCGTACCAAAGACACCCTGGAAATGACAAAAGCTTTAGAACTATGCGTAACTCAATTAAATCTTGGGCGTTTACTTAAATCAGCTTATGGGTAAACGCCCATAGAAATAGGTATAATGACTGCCAAGATTTTTTACGAAACAACACACACAAGCAAGGCTAAAATCCTCAGAGCAAATATGCAATATTAGTAATAATAATAGTAAAGTTCCTGTAATACCTTTCAGAAGCCCTGGGTTTATCATAACTTGACCAACGAAGTGGCAACATTCGATGGAAATCTCAAGTGCCAGTTGTTGCCTAGTCGCGTGTTTTTTTTTTTTTTTTTTTTTTTTTTTTTTGTAGAAACTTCACAACGTCAACATGATCAATTAGGCTACGATAAATTGAACACGCCGTTCCTGAGGAGAGAGAGAGAGAGAGAGAGAGATAAAAAGGGATCACTTAAGCAAACTCCAATTAAACGTCCACAGCCCAAAACACCCCGAAGTGAAGATTCAAACTTCAAAGGACCGAACTCGAACGATGTTCTCATTTGCCAAGGACTCTAAAGTCTTATATAGTAGTGTCCTGCTGTGTCTTGGAACATGACCGACTGCGGTCTATGGATGTCCTTGAAATCGGTAATTTTTCAAACAGTTTTTTTTTATTTATTTATTTCCCACTCCCTTCTTTTATTTGTCTTTCATGGAAGTATAAAATACAGCACATGATGAATAGATTTTCCTGATCGTAACTCGTAATTTCTTTGATGGTGCACTAAATCATTTGTAGCATAAGCCTATCGCGTATTTCTTTTCATCGCTTTGATGAAATAACCTTTAATTCGTGTGGATATTTTGAAAAACGATATATAATGAAATATACTATATATACGTATACACACACTCACACATATAGTATGTGTGTGTACCATATAATTGGATACATGAACATAAAAACTTGCTACACTGGTATCTCATTCGCAACGAAGTACAAATTAATATAATCATAATTAAAACATACTCAACCCCTGCATTACTGCTGTGAAACTGAGACCTGAGTTTTTACGTAGAATATTTATATGTGTTTTTGTTTTTAATTACTGAAATATCCAGGCTGCTGTGTTATCTCAATCTAGGGTTTAATTAACTGCCTCTTTTGAGTAAGCACTGAAACACCCCGTTTTGGACATTTGTTTAAAATATTATTTCTACTGATTTTTCTTTTGTTTACGCACACACGTTTCATTCTTTGATGTATATATATATATATATATATATATATATATATATATATATATATAATATATATATATATATATATATATGTATGTATGTATATCGAAGATTAAAACCATTGTGACGGCTATGTCTGTCAGTCCGCTCTTTGTTCTTTCCATCCTCAGATTTAAAACACTACTTGGGTTAGAGGGCTGCAAATTGGTGTGTTTATCATCCTCCCTCCAATCATCAAACATACCAAATTGTAGCCCTCTAGCTTCAACAGTCTTTATTTCATTTAAGGTTAACTTAGCCATAATCGTGCGTCTGCCAACGACATAGGTCAGGCACCACCGGGTAGCAGTTAAAGTTTCATGGGCTGCTGGCTCATACAATATTATACCGAGAACACAGGAAGATATATGTATTTTCGTGGCCTTGATTATACGATGTACAGTAAACTTTGCTGCGCAATTTTTTACTTGTTTACATACATGTATAAGCAAGCTTTCATGCAATCATTTCTCTCCAAAATTGGCGTCAATTTCCTAAGGGATGTAAAACAGAACGGCTTGTTTCAATTTTATTTCTAATAATGCTCTTAATAACATACACAATGAAAGCATAACAATGAAGCAATTCAAATCAATCTAGGAACTTCAAAACTCAGAAAATGTCTGATTAACATAACACAAGAATTGCAGATCTTATTAGTGTGAGATCCTTGCAGGTTTGCAGGTGTGATGCTGAAGACAGGTGTCCCAGCAGCATTTGGAGCCATAGTTTTTGCAGTAGCCATCGTGAGCACATAGCTGGAAATATCAAAGAAAAGATTTAATGAGTGCTAAGAACTTCGTTGGCTGTTTCAGCTCATAACGTTCATTTCAGTTGAAAGGAGAATTTGTTGATATAACGTTTTTAGAAACAATATTTCATCCGAGATGTCTGGAGGTACTTACAGCTGGCCCAGCGGTGACACCATCACGTGGACAGAATGGCCTGTGCTCGGGACATTTACCTGGATGCTCTGATGGGAACAAATGCAGAAAAATAAATCAGTTCGCTGAAAAGTACTGCAGAATTTCTTTTACTACGTCATATTTTCCTTGAAGATCAGGGATTTATTCCAATGTCGAGAAGCGTAAAATGAAACCATCATCGGGTTTTAAGGATAAGACAGGATTCTGTTAATTAATCTCAAAACTGAAGTCTCACCTTCAACCGAGAACTGAGGCCCAGTTCCATCGTTGCAGCAGTATTTGCTGTTGGTGAGGGGGTTTGTGCACCAGTGGACGCAGTTCTTTGGTGGTGGTGGTATGGGTCTGATCCCTTTGGAGGCGGCCACGGCCACCAAGGCAAATAACAGAACCAGACGGACCTGGATAATGAGGATGAAATGTAAGAAATCGCCAACAATATAATAGATTCTTGAAAAGCATCACAGGTGAGAGAAAAAGTCTTGCAGACTACTTTTTCAGAAGTACAAATAATCTGTCAAAACATATTCCAACCACCCGTACTTTCTTCCTCACAGATAAATCCTTTTACAAATCAGTCGGTACTTTTCATCATTTTCATTCAAGTGTTGATGAAAACTTCTGTATTTTCCCGGTAATCAGACATGTCAAGATCCATAAATGACGACATGATTTCACATATAAAATTATTTACGAAACTATACTTACCATTTCGACAAGAGGATAGTGACTGTAGACTGGAGAGTTTGAACTCGCTCAATTGACGGTTGAAGTCTGTCTTCGGCAGAGTCTCCGCTGCCTTTATACTCTCCACTTGTGTGAGGCCGTTTGTTCGTTTGTGCGTTGGTCTTCAAGAATCGCGTCCACGCAGCACTACACGTGATGTTGACGATTATTGTTTTGACTTCAGTTCGTGAACAGGCATCATGGCTGGATTCCTGTTTTCCTATTTTCTCATCCTCTCTCTCTCTCTGTCTTCCAGCCATCTCTCTCTCTCTCTCTCTCTCTCTCTCTCTCTCTCTCTCTCTCTCTCTTAAAGCAATCTCTGCTCTCTCAGTAAACGCTCGGCATCCTATCCTATCTATGGCAGATGGGTTATGTTAGGTGTCAGATACAAGTTGCTTCCCCTGGTTGATGTTCATAATAAGCAACTTAACCCAGTCTTATGCTGTGTCAAAGTCTGTACACAAAGTCTCACCGTTGGACATCCATCGCTTATCCACAGCCAGTTGCAAAGCCGTTTTGTTAGTAATTAGCTTTTATGTATGCATTTGTTTGATTGTGTATTTGTTTGTTTGTATGTGTTTTTACATTGCATGGAACCAGTGGTTCTTCTCCAACGGGACCAACGGCTTTATGTGACTTCCGAACCACGTCGAGAGTGAACTTCTATCACCAGAAATACACTCTCTCACACCTCAATGGAATGCCCGAGAATCGAACTTGCAGCCACCGTGGTGGTACGCCAACAATATACCAACCACGCCACTGAGGCGGCATTGCTTGATTGTGTAGGTAATTGTTATTTGTATGCTTTATAAGATGGCATCACCCAAGGTGTTACGTTTTTTTTATTTTTTTTTCCTATTAAGTAAACCAGTTTATTTGATTTTTAATAAAACATATTTTTCTGTCAACTGTATGAGCATTCCACCCAGGAAAAGTCTACATAAATTTATATATACTTGGCATGTACCATTAAAATGCATGCACAACAACAACAACAATAACAACAATAATATTATTAATAATAATATAGTAATAATAATAATAATAATAATAATAATAATAATAATAATAATAATAATAGAAAATATATGGGGCAGAGGAAAATACCATCAGCTTCCTCAAAAATACAATGCGCAACTGGAATACAATACTTACAAGCTCTGGAATAAGACTAGCAGAGGTTAATATCAGGAGGAGGGATCTTCCAGGGCGACTCCACTGTCCCCACTAACTCCTCGTAGTAGCCATGATTCCATGACAAAAGTACTACAGAAGATGGATGCCGGGTACCAACTCAAGAAAAGAGGCAACAGAATCAACCATCTGATGTTCATGGACGACATCAAGCTGTATGGTAAGAGCATCAAGGAAATAGACACCCTAATGCAGACTGTAAGGATTGTATCTGGGGACATCAGGATGGAGTTTGGAATAGAAAAATGCGCCTTAGTCAACATACAAAAAGGCAAAGTAACGAGAACTGAAGGGATAAAGCTACCAGATGGGAGCAACATCAAACACATAGATGAGACAGGATACAAATACCTGGGAATAATGGAAGGAGGAGATATAAAACACAAGAGATGAAGGACACGATCAGGAAAGAATATATGCAGAGACTCAAGGCGATACTCAAGTCAAAACTCAACGCCGGAAATAGATAAAAGCATAAACACATGGGCAGTGCCAGTAATCAGATACAGCGCAGGAATAGTGGAATGGACGAAGGCAGAACTCCGCAGCATAGATCAGAAAAACAGGAAAACATATGACAATACACAAAGCACTACACCCAAGAGCAAATACGGACAGACTATACATAACACGAAAGGAAGGAGGGAGAGGACTACTAAGTATAGAGGACTGCGTCAACATCGAAAACAGATCACTGGGGCAATATCTAAAAACCAGTGAAGACGAGTGGCTAAAGAGTGCATGGGAAGAAGGACTAATAAGTGTAGACGAAGACCCAGAAATATACAGAGACAGGAGAAAGACAGAAAGAACAGAGGACTGGCACAACAAACCAATGCACGGACAATACATGAGACAGACTAAAGAAACTAGCCAGCGTGCGATGATTGGCAATGGCTACAGAGGGGAGAGCTAAAGAAGGAAACTGAAGGAATGATAACAGCGGCAACAAGATCAGGCCCTAAGAACCAGATATGTTCAAAGAACGATAGACGGAAATAACATCTCTCCCATATGTAGGAAGTGCAATACGAAAAATGAAACCATAAACCACATAGCAAGTGAATGCCCGGCACTTGCACAGAACCAGTACAAAAAGAGGCATGATTCAGTGGCAAAAGCCCTCCACTGGAGCCTGTGCAAGAAACATCAGCTACCTTGCAGTAATAAGTGGTACGAGCACCAACCTGAAGGAGTGATAGAAAACGATCAGGCAAAGATCCTCTGGGACTATGGTATCAGAACAGATAGGGTGATACGTGCAAACAGACCAGACGTGACGTTGATTGACAAAGTTCAAGAAGAAGTATCACTCATTGATGTCGCAATACCATGGGACACCAGAGTTGAAGAGAAAGAGAGGGGAAAAAAAAATAAAAAAATGGATAAGTATCAAGATATGAAAATAGAAATAAGAAGGATATGGGATATGCCAGTGGAAATCGTACCCATAATCATAGGAGCACTAGGCACGATCCCAAGATCCCTGAAAAGGAATCTAGAAAAACTAGAGGCTGAAGTAGCTCCAGGACTCATGCAGAAGAGTATGATCCTAGAAACGGCACACATAGTAAGAAAAGTGATGGACTCCTAAGGAGGCAGGATGCAACCCGGAACCCCACACTATAAATACCACCCAGTCGAATTGGAGGACTGTGATAGAGAGAATAATAATAATAATAATAATAATAATAATATAGAGAAATCTTAACGGAGTGTATGTTTTAGGATGGAGATTTTTACACTTGGGAAAATCACTGAAAGGAAATGTAATTTATGATAATTGATGCCATAAGTTCTTTTAACTTGCAACTGCTTTTTTTATATGAAATATCTTTGAACCATACTCGTAAGAGTGACTCAGCTGATAGCAGCCAATCATTTGATGACCTATGGGACTTGTTGGTAGACCTTAGTTTTAGTATGCATATATATCCAGAATATATATATATATATATATATATATATATATATATATATATATATATATATATATCTATATTATATACTATATATATTGCTACTTTCAAAATGCATATATCCCCTTTGTGACTGTATAAAAATGTTATGTAGAATTGTGTAACATTTTTTCAGATTCCTAGATAGTTAGAGATAGATGTGTTTTAAAATGTGTGTTCAGATTTTGCATACATATTATAAAAGAATATATATATATATATATATATATATATATATATATATATATATAAACGTAGAATGTAAAAAGAGAGAGATTTTCTTTGTCCATTCGAAACTACGATTGTTTCCCTTTTATGTCAGCACTGTGTCAGCACTGTGAGATTAGAGGAACGGCGAGATCCATTTGCTTTCCTAATCTGTCAGCATGTTTGATGAGCGAGCTAAAATCTTAATTTGTGTTTTGGGAACCTGTCATCGTATGTGATAATCCTTCTGCTCCGTGTCGATCGAATAGAGTACTTGTCTTTTTTTTTTTTAAAAAAAAAACAGAATCGTCTCATACGTGTATGTCTTTATCAAGCCACGTGAGATTACACATTTTTGTATGAAAGTTGCGTAAGATTTCAAAGCTTCTGGAAGCATTATTTGTCTCAAAACGTTTTGTCATCTCCTCTGTCCAGTTTCCGCAAGGGAAGAGAATTCATTATATCTAGAAAACCGCGAGGTGTTAACATCTCTCTCTCTCTCTCTCTCTCTCTCTCTCTCCCGCGACATCCTTGAGATTATATTAGCGTAACGTAATTTGGTCACTCGTAACTTAGAATTTCATATTTGATATTTCTTAGAGTTTGTTTTGTTAAGTGTTTATTTAGTGTTTTTGTGGAATCTGAACAAACATTGTTTCATAACGGCGCCTGGTTTTTGGTAAAGTGAAACAAGCCTGCATCAAAGAAAGAAGTTGGTATACCAAGGTAAAGTGTGTTATATTTTTATTAGTTGCAACTAATAATGGATAGGAACTGTGGTTAACTAATAACTGATAGGAACAGTGGTTAACTAATAACAGATGGTTACGAAGGTTTGGTAAAAACTGATGGTTACAATGTTTTGAGTGAAAAAGATTTACACTTTTACACATTGCGTATTTTTGTGTTTTGTGTTTGTTCCATTGTTTGTGCACTTGTTCATTTTCTTATTGAAGTGTGCCTTTTTATTTTATATTTTCATTTGCATTCACAATTTAATTGACTTAGTTATTTTCATTGCTTAATCATTGCACATTTAATCAAATTTAACACTTGTGAATTAATTTGCATTTACTTAGAATTCTTTTCAAGTTTTATTATTGTTTAGCACTTGTGAATTAATTTCAAATTTTCAATTATTACCTAACACTTTTGAATTTTGATTGAATTAATTTTCTTGAATTTTGTGATAATTAATTTTTATTTAATTTTACTTAATTTGGATTCAAGAATTAATTAAACTTTACTTTGTTTTCAAGTAACAGTAATTTTCACTGATACTGTGAATTTTACATATAAATTTGAATTTAATAATAAATTTTTGTATTTAAATTTTTTTTAAGTATTTCATTTCTAACCAGTATATTTGCATTTGATTATATTTATGTTAGGTAGAAACATAGAGTGGTAATTGATTTGCTTTCCTTCAATTTACTTGAAGTGACTTAGAACTAGGGAAGTACTTAGACTTCTGAAATCAGGGAAATATTTAGACTTTTAAAGTTGTTGATGGAGTGATGCCCTTTGATTAATTTAATTACTTACAAGATTACCTGACACCTGTTTGATGAAGTTAGTCTGATTTTCTGCAATACTGGTTAGTGATAAGGGATCACTGTTGCCTTTAGGATATCAGTCGTTTAGTACCTGCGATGAGGGTTCAGGTGTCTGGCTTTTGTGAGGTAACATTAAATGAATGGTAAGTGTAGTAACCAGATACTTGGCACTTTGTAACAATATAGAATATATATAGGTATATATATATATATATATATATATATATATATATATATATATATATATATACAGTTATATATATATAACAAGTTATATATATATCTATCTGTCTATCTATCTACCCACCAATATATATATATATATATATATATATATATATATATATATATATATATATATATGTGTGTGTGATTGGTGTTTGTGTGTTGTTGAGTGTTGTTGTGTGGTTGTGTTAGTGTTTTATTTATATGTTTTATATATATACTGGATATATTTGCACACTAAACAAAGGGTTGCCAACAAGTCCCATAGGTCATAAAATGCTTAGCTGCTATCAGCTGAGCCCCTCTTACGGGAATGGTTCAAAGATATTTCATCGGAAGGAGCAGTTGCAAGTTCAGAGAACTTATGGCATATATTATAAAAATGACTTCCTCCTTTCAGTGATTTTTCCACGTGTAAAATCTAAATCCAAATCCATACCATCCGTTAAGATTTCTTTATTATTATTATATTATTATTATTATTATTATTATTATATTATTATTATTATTATTATTATTGTGCACGCATTTAAATGGTACATACCAAATGTATATAATATAATACATACATACATATATATATATATATATATATATATATATAATATATATATATATACTATAAACAATATATTTAGACTTTTTCAGGACAGAATGCTCATATAAAAGACAGAAAAATATGTTTAATTAAAAACTAAATGAAGGGATACATAAAAAAAAAAAATGTCAGCTATCAGGTGCTCATCTTAAAAAGCATACTAATAACAATTACCTACACAACCAAGTAGATGCATACAAAAAAGGAAATTGCAGCCAACGGCTTTGCAAGTGATTGTGGCTAAGCGATGGATGTCCAACGGAGAGACTGAGTGTACCTACAGACATTGAACACAGCATAAGACTAGGTTAAGTTGCTTATTATGAACATCACCTGGCGAAGTAATTGTATTTATACCTAACATAACGCATCTGCCATAGATAGGGATGGGATGCCGAGCGCTTGGAAAGAGAGAGAGAGAGAGAGAGAGGAGAGAGAGAGAGAATAGGAAAACAGAAATCCAGTCATTACCGCTGTTCCACGAATTGAAGTCAAAACAATGATCGTCAACGTAACAGTGTAGCCGCTGTGTGGACGCGATTCTTGAAGACCAACGCACAAACGAACAAACGGCGTCGCTAGTGAAGAGTATAAAGGTAGCGGAGGCTCAGCCGAAGACAGACTTCAACTGTCACTTGAGCGAGTTCAGACTCTCCAGTCTACGGTCACTTGTCCCTTCTTATGTTCGAAAACTGGTAAGTATAGTTTCATATATACTTTTGTGTGAACTCATGTTGTTATTATAGATCTTGACATGTCTGATTACCAGGAAAGTACAGAAGTTTTCATCGATACTTGAATGAAAATGAAGAAAAGGTCCGACCTATTTTTAAATGGATTTATCTGTTAGGAAGAAAGTGGGAGATAGTTGGAATACGTTTAGATCAATTATTTCCACTGCTAAGAAGGATAGTCAGCAAGACTTTTCTCTCACCTGTGATGCTTTTAAAAAATCTGTTATATTGTTGGCGAATTCTTACATGTCATCCTCATTATTCAGGTCCGTCTGGTTCTGTTATTTGCCTGGTGGCCGTGGCCGCCTCCAATGGGGTCCGCCCCATCAGACCCATACCACCACCACCCAAGGACTGCGTCCACTGGTGCACAAACCCCCTCACCAACAGCAAATACTGCTGCAACGATGGAACTGGGCCTCAGTTCTCGGTTGAAGGTGAGACTTCAGTTTTAAGATTAATTAACAGAATCATTTCTTATCCTTAAAACTCGATGGTGTTTCATTTTACGCTTCTCGACATTGGAATAAATCCCTGATAAGGAAAATATGATGTTGAAAAGGAAATTCTGTAGTATTCTCCAGCGAACTGATTTATTTTTCTGCTTCTGTTCCCATCAGAGCATACCAGGGTAAATGTCCCGAGCACAGGCCATTCTGTCCACTGATGGTGTCACCGCTGGGCCAGCTGTAAGTATCTCCAGACATCTCGGATGAAATATTGTTTATTTCTAAAAACGTTATGTTTAACAAGTTTCTCCTTTCACTGAAATGAACGTTATGAGCTGAAACAGCCAACGAAGTTCTTAGCACTCATTAAATCTTTTCTTTGATATTTCCAGCTATGTGCTCACGATGGCTACTGCAAAAACCCTGGCTCCAAATGCTGCTGGGACACCTGTCTTCAGCATCACACCTGCAAACCTGCAAGGATCTCACACTAATAAGATCTGCAATTCTTGTGTTTAGTTAATCAGACATTTTCTGAGTTTTGAAGTTCCTAGATTGATTTGAATTGCTTCATTGTTATGCTTTCATTGTGTATGTTATTAAGAGCATTATTAGAAATAAAATTGAAACAAGCCGTTCTGTTTTACATCCCTTAGGAAATTGACGCCAATTTTGGAGAGAAATGATTGCATGAAAGCTTGCTTATACATGTATGTAAACAAGTAAAAAATTGCGCAGCAAAGTTTACTGTACATCGTATAATCAAGGCCACGAAAATACATATATCTTTCGGTGTTCTCGGTATAATATTGTATGAGCCACGGCCCATGAAACTTTAACCATGACCTGGTGGTGCCTGACCTATGTCGTTGACAGACGCACGATTATGGCTAAGTTTAACCTTAAATAGAATATAGACTGTTGAGGCTAGAGGGCTACAATTTGGTATGTTTGATGATTAGGAGGGAGGATGATCACCAAACCTATTTGCAGCCCCCTAGCCTAAATAGGTTTTTAGATCTGAGGGTGGATAGAATAAAGTGCAGACGGACATTCAAAGCCGGCACAATAGTTTTCATTTGTAGAAAACTTACTATGTCAGATAATTCTCAGAGTTTAAGTATTTTATTGGTTTTTAAGTTACACTAATTTTGTCCTGAAATGTGTGTTTCTGGGTAATCAACACACATAAATGGAGGAAATTGTGCTATATCCTCTAATCTAGGACACACTGAAAGATACATGGCAAACTGGTTTCCAAACTTGGTAAAAATTCAGTGATTGATAAGAAATCACCCACATCCCGTTATATCTAACTGCCACAATGATTCTTTATCATACACTGAAAGTCAACTGAGGTGGCTGTAAGGACATGAACAATCGCTGCCCCGTCGATGAAAATAAACACACAACATCTGACTTCCGGGCTATTGGTACATTCAGATCCTCCTGGAATTTCTCGAGTTGTGCTTCCGGTTCCAATCGCATATTCCAGAACTGTAACTGAACACCGAACCTTCCCTGAAAAAGCGAGACGCCATATCTTTAAAACTAACCATAGAATCCTTTAAAAAATCATCTCATTATGTTTCCCACACCCAAAATACCTGATAACCTGTTTTGAACTAACCTAACCTAACCTAACCTAGGGGCACGGCCAAAAAACAGGGTCTAGTTAAATACTAGTCTAGTATATCTCGGGAATTTACGTTCTGGTCATTCTTCTAGATTGTGAGAAAGAAAGGTAAGAAGTCTGGATTTGATAAAATAAAGGGAAAAACCAAAATTCATTCCAAACCTCCTCTCTAGATTGACTGGCAAAGTGTAATTAACGAAGTAGGAGCGCTTACAGTTCAGTTGACCACGGGTTTCGTCTGCTATGGAATCGGCTGGAGCAATACAAACAAGATGGCGGACGCTTTGTTTTGGCGCCCGGTTTAAAAACCCCCGAAACCTATAAAAACGATAATGGGGGACCCTTTTGGGAAACCAGGGGGAGGTTTTTGGGTGGGGGAGTACATGCGAGTAAATGAAAACGGTAAGGGGGAGCCATTGGGAAACCGGGTTTTGAAGGGTGGGGGGAAACCCAGATGACGACAATGAACACAACAACAACACCCTAGCAGACGAAACCCGTTGCCAAGTAAACTGTAGGAGCTCACGTACCAACAAAAATGTAGGAGGTCCCGTCCCCCGTTGTGTTAGGCTAACCAAACGACGGCAATGAACACTAAAAACCACGAAACCCTAGCAAAAAAAAACCAGTGGCCAACTAAACTGTATGAGCTCCCGTTCCAACTAAAAACTGTAGGAGCTCCTGTCCAACTAAACTGTAGGAGCTCCTGTTCCAACTAAACTGTAGGAGCTCCGGTGATCGTAACCAAACGAACCAACCTAACCAAACTTAGGCTGCGTGCCCTTACCTGGCCGGGGGGCTTCGCCCCCCTGGACCCCCCGAGTATAGTATTAAGTGATTGCTACCTAACCAAAGGAACCAACCTAACCATAGTTAGTCTCACGTCCTTACCTGGCCGGGGGGCTTCGCCCCCCTGGACCCCCCAAGTATAGTATATTAACAGTGATTGCTACCTAACCAAAGGAACCGACCTAACCAAACTAAGTCTGCATGTCCTTACCTAGCCGGGGGGCTTCGCCCCCCTGGACTCCCCTGTGTAGTAAGTTAACAATAATAAATATCTAACCAATATAACTTGTCATACATATGGCTGGCACCCGTATATCCTTACTGATAACTAAACAAATGAATATTTCCGAGAATACATTGGTTAAAGTCAAGGCCACGTTGTTTGCTCGAACACATGGACTGCGTTCGAACACGTGGACTTCTAGAGCGAACGTGAATGTTCGGATGTGTTGAGCGCGTGCCTGACTTCAGCAAAGCGGAAATAACAATGGCGTGCTTAATTTTGTCAAAATAATTAAAATAACGTGCCATTTACATTGATAACCTTACCTTGGAGATGTTGCTAGTCGTCCAATGATTGGCCGGTCGCCCCCCCCCCCCCAGAGAAATATAGAACTTAATAAGAGAATCCGAGTCGTTCAAATCTTCTGGTTAGAGGATTTTTTTTTCTTTCTTGGCGGGACGGTTGTTTCCGAGATGACTGAACAAGGGGAATTTGTGGACGAGGCACGGGTGGAGGTGACGAATCCGTTTGTACAGTGGGAGCGACGTCTCGTGATTGTTTGTTTTCAGCGACATTGGCCTTCAATTTGGCGGGTGTTGAAACTACTTTATTTAATTGATATACACGTTTTAATTAAATCTAAGAATGCTTTAAATGGACAATCAACTTGAGTTAGGTAACGTTTTTTTTACACAATACATAGCGAAATATGAATTATACAAATTTTTTACTGTACCACTTCTAGGTAAGACATTTCGTTTCAAAACCCGCCAAGTAGATTCTATCGTGTTTGTGTATGTACGTCTCGTGTGTCTACAAAATGCAATGTGTGATTAATGTTTTTGTGTGATTTGAAATGTTGACTTAAAGTGTGATATGGATTTCCAGCAATCGAAATGACAATTGAATCAGGATGAATGTTATCATTAAAATAGGAAGAAGTGTTTCTGTAGTCCTGTCTGGTACAACCTGAAAAAAATGTTTCTTTTGTTGGCGGTCAATCCCGCCGAGAACCCAACAACCATCGACACGTCTGCCTTTGTTGAATTTCCTTCTACCAAACTTGGACTCGTCAATCTCGACCACGTGACCAGGTCCGCCAATTTTCCGATTGTCCATCACCAGAATATCGACACAAACGTCCCGGCAGAAAATTAAACCAGTCGACAAGAGTGTTGGGCGAGCCGATCCTCAGATTAAGTTGCATATATTTCTGGGAAGCGTCGTGAACCCAGCCGTGGATAAAGCACTAAGATGCTCTTCAGGGAGAGATGGACCCCGAGAAGAATGACCGTGGAGAATCGAGATGTATTGCGGCAGTGCCTTGCGTTGCACCGCCATTGAAAACTGTCCCTGTTTTTTGAAGAGGCCGACGGTGCCTTCATTACAGGCCTTACACACGCCACTAAAATCCCCCAGTAGGCCTGTTTTCATTAAATAACTAACTAGGGATCGTTCGTCTTGACACAAAAAATGTATATGTCTTCCAGCGTGAACGGGAACGGCGGCAGCGAACGCCACGTGTGTGGAACACGACAAATTCTCGGCAGAAGAAGACATGACGAAGCACTGAACTGGCTGAGAGCAGGAACAGACTGAAGGGTCGAGGAAGGTCGGCGGGAAGGTCGTTCCAGGTACTAGTTATCCTAGCGGATAACTAGTACCTGGAAAATATGTACGAAGAATGTAAAAAAATGTAGGTCATACAGATGAGTGTTGGGCAAGGAAAGAAATATCGAATAAATGGGGAAAAAAAATGTATCTCCTACAGATTTATGTTGGCAACGGGTAAAACTATCGTGGGCAAGAGTCAAAATATCGAATAATGAAAAAAAAATGGAACTCTGCGCAAATTAGTTGGGCAAGCATGGAAAAAAAAAATAGAATAACCGAAGGGCAAAAAAATGGAGCTCTTACAGTTCAGTTGGGCATGGGTGAAAAATATAGAATACTGTAAATTAAATTGGAGGTCCTAAAGATTAGTTGGGCAAGATTAAAAATATCGAAGAGAATCGGCGGACTAATACCAACAAGATGGCAGCCGTTTGTTGTGGCTTTCATGTTGATGCATGTTCGGGTTCGGTCCTGTGGGTTGGGTCGGGTTTGGTCGGCTGGGGTCGGGTTTGGTCGGCTGCGGGTCCATCTGGCGAGAACTATTTACATTTGGCGGAGGGATTACAGACCGGGCAAAATGGTGTTACACGGTCCGGTCAACTGGGATGAAGGGAGTAGAGCCGAGCAGAGGCAGTCTTTTGGATACTCTAACAAGAGTTTCTTTATCATAGATTCCTGGTAACAAAGAATGGACATCAACCCTTTCTCGCTATTTAAGCAAGTATTCTTAAGACACTCAACTACAACTTCCTCGTGTTGCAGAACGACAATATCTGATGATGAGTTCCAGAAAGATTTTGCTTGATTGCTTTCACGCTTTGTTTAAGGAGCCAGGAATCTGGAAGAAGTCTTCCTTGTACTGAGGCTGTGAGGCTTTCTTTGGGTAATGTTGTTTCTTTGCCACTTGAACATGGACATTGTTCTATTCGAGCATGTGATAGATAGATGGATAGATAGAACGCTTTGACCTATGAGGTCATTCAGCGATGAAACGGAAATGATTAGTTAAAAGGTCTGAAAGGTGTCACAGGAGGAAAACCTCAAAGCAGTTGCACTTTGGAACAATTGTTAGGGTGGAAAGTAAGATGGAAGAAAGAATACGAACGGTGGTACAATATAAGGAATGAAAGTGGTTCCAGCTACAGGCCAGAGGGTCGGTGCAAAGAACTTTAATTAGTGCCTACCGTGCACAGTATGAGGTGCACTGACGGCACTACTCCATTAGGGTGCATTCGTTGATCTGATCATAAATATTCCCGGAAAACTGTGATGCCTAGAGCTTTACAAGTAGCCATTTTGGAAGACCTTCTAAACATCGGGGTGAATTTATGGTAAGACCTGACATTCAAAAGATTTTATTATTATTGCTCGTGAATTTCGTAACAAACGCCAATCGCTATCATTAAAACTGAAATTAGTGAAATGCAACTACTTTTTTTATGATATATCAACAGATACATAAAAAAATTAAGCTGACACGTGATTTTTCGTTTCATCTTAAGAAACAATTCATCATTTCGGACATTAATGTATTGATATGGAATAGAAGAAATCTCAGTACTTTAAAACACGGCGTGTGGTCATATTTGTTTAATAGTTCACTAACAATAAATCTAAAGCTTAATTAACAAATGACATTTAGAATCATAATTCAGAGTGAAAACAAAAGTCCTTTAGTCACCCGCCATCTTGGAAAAAGTGACGGGCGTCTTGCGAAACATTAATTTCCAGGAACTAAACTATTTCAAATTGATCTGAATTGTCCTTCCATGCGAGGCTGTTCCTATGTTTCCTTCCGAAAGTACAATTAGTGAGATGTCTGTTTTCCCGAAAGAGCGCCCAAGGCACTTCATGGTAAGTTGATGACATAAGAACCTCACCCGGCATACTGGTTATTCTCCGGGGTAATAGTGATAAACTATCTAAGTACTACACCGTGTCTGTGTAGCCTATATATTTTAAAGTGGATGTTTCATAAAGGCAGATGTTTCCAGCATTTCTCCCAACGTAATAATTGCTCTCAATTTTAACATGTGTGGAATTAAGAAAAAGTTCCCATGGTGGTAAACGTGGCTGAAAGATATTGCACATGCGAACTCCTTTTAATCATAGTGAAACAGTACGTTGAAACGTTTATCATTAATAGAATCACTCGTTTAATTAATTAAGTAATCAAATGAGAGAGCTTTGAGGGACAGTGAGTCCTTGCCAGTTCTTCAGACTCGGTCGTTCCTTACTCTAGTAAGGATGATTTTGTATATAATTGTAGTACTTAAACGTCATAACAATTCTTTTGTGTATATACATATGATCATAAAATTAAGAACCAAATGATAGCGCTACTGACTGATTGTATATGATGTTGTATTTACAGATATTGTTATTTTTATTTTTATAATAATACAAAAAAAAGTAGGGACGTTACCTACCTTCCAGAAGCCTGAAGGAAGCCAGAGGCAAATCTAAGCGTGGAATTGGAAAATCAAAATCCAAAATATCATTCTGGAAAATATAAGGCCGTTGTGGGAGGTGACCTCCAAGCAAGAGCTGTTTCAACGCTCTTAGACCGATTATGACATAGTTGTTCAAAAGTCTCACATAACGCAGGGGATGAATTACAGACATGATATCACAGATATCATAAGCAGCAGCAAAAATATTTCAAACAGCAGTGCATTTGCTTGCTTGTATGGTGGTTTTACGTTGCATGAAACTAGTGGTTATTCAGCAACGGGACCAACGGCTTTACGTGATTTCCGAACCACGTCGAGAGTGAACCTCTATCGCCAGAAATACTTATCTCTGACCCCCTCAATGGAATGCCCGAGAATCGAACTCGCGGCCACCGAGGTGGCAGGCCAAGACCATACCGATCACCCCACTGAGGCGCACAACAGTTGTGCAAGGAAAAGGAGTTTTTTTAGTATTCATAGGAAAGAAAGAAGTCAAGAGAGAGAGAGAGAGAGAGAGAGAGAGAGAGAGAGAGAGAGAGAGAGAGAGAGAGAGAGAGAGTTCCAACAACAATTGCAGTTCCATGAAATGAAAACAGACGCATGGCCAGCTTCCTAGTAATACTCGTCTATGAACGCAGGCGAAGCAGCTGCTGTTTGGACACTATATAAGACGAGAAGACTGTAAGCTGCTCACAGATCTCCTCCTCCACCTGAACGAGTCCTACCATCCACAGTGCTCCTCCTGTCTTCCGAAATGGTGAGGGCTTATTCTGTATTCATAAATTGTGATGTCTTTTAATGATTTTTTTAATATGTATATAGAGTTCTGTACCGGTAGGACAAGGCAGGTATGATTAATTCTAATAAACAAACAAACAAACAGCTCATAATCTGTACAAATAACGGAGAAAGTGTTACTGTAGGCATTACTTGAGATTTTCTGCAGCGTGCCCTAGGCCCTAGCTGTAACCACTTTCGTTCCTTTTACTGTACCTCCATTCACATACTCTTTCTGCATCTTACTGTCACCACCCTCTCCTAACACTTATTCTATAGTGCAACTGCTTTGAGGTTTTCCTCCCGTTACACCTTTCAAACCTTTTACTGTAAATTTCCATTTTAGCGCTGAATGACCTCATAGGTCCCAGAGCTTGGCCTTTAGCTTAAATTTTATATTCAGCTCAATTCAGAAACTAAACATTAATAAAATATTTCATGACCCTTTTGCCTCTTTCTTTACCTTTACTTTATAATCTTACAGGTCCGTCTTGTCATCTTCTTAGCATTGGTAGCCATGTCGGCTGCCTTGACCATCCAGCCAGTCACACCGCCACCCAAGGACTGCGTCCACTGGTGCACAAACCCCCTCACCAACAGCAAATATTGCTGCAACGATGGAACTGGGCCTCAGTTCTCGGTTGAAGGTAAGACTTCAGTTTTGAGATTAATTAACAGAATCCGTTCTTTCCTTCATACCCCAATTTATGACACTGACCTTACGCTATGCTTTTATATATGGGGATGGATTCTCGATTTTCAGTTTACCGATATATTTTCAGGATGAATTTCATGGACGCTAAGCCGTTGTTTATTGAAAAATTAATTGTCTATCAGTTTTGATTTTTGTTTTAATAAGTTCTTCGTCTATTTTCACCATAGAGCATTCAGGTTTATGCCCTGAGCACAGGCCATTCTGTCCACGTGATGGCGTCACCGCAGGACTGCTGTAAGTATTAATGAAATGTTATTGAAAGTATACGGGGTGTGCCATAAAGTCCTCAGTACCATTACAAGCCATGAATACTTGTAATGGTACTGGGACTTTATGGACACCCTGTAAATTTGTGAATAATGAATTGAAAGCCACTTTCTTCAGTAATCAATACAATGATTAGTCCCAAAAAAGTACCGTCCTTTTTTTTCCATTTTCTTTCAGTTATGTGCCCACGACGGCTATTGTGCCAATTTTGAATCAGTGCTGTTGGGACACTTGCCTGAAGCACCACACTTGCAAGCCAGCGATCTTCATTTAGGCCTGCGACAGGTATTCGAAGAATCAAGGATCTTCTAAAAGCGGATAGAAGACTACAACTCCTTCTCTCCCGGATTTCATTTGCTTGATGGATCCTTCAACTTATTACTTATTGATTTTCCTACGCGCTTTATTTACGCTTTAGGAAGAAGTCGTCGTTATGAAAATTATGTTTGTCTCCACAAATATGCATTTTTACGCTTTATGAAGAATCTCGTTATATGAATAAAAAGGAAATTAAACCTTCGTGTATTCCTTTACCTATACTGACTCTCTTTGCCTTCATTGTCATGGGTGGCATGTTTGCGCAAAGTATTGCTACCCACAAAAACAAACAAGTGACAGAGATTATAGATCAAACATCTTCAAGGCTGGACTTTCCGTTCTCAGTAAAACGTAGCGGCCATAAAGATGGACACCGCCGTCTCATCTTCATCAACTCCATTGATAAAAATGATGGAAGTGCAAAAGATGAGACTTACTTTGCGATAGAATTTCATGCTAATATGTTAAGGGAGCAAGAGATTATGCGTTCCTGTATTAATGCTTGCAAATGACCCATAAAAAAAAATAAACACCCACACCACACAGAAGCTTGTCAATGGAGTACAGAGATACGAACGAAGGAATCATGAATATGGAAATAAATAAATGACGATATATATATATATATATATATATATATATATATATATATATATATATATATATATATATATATATATATATATATATATATATATATATATACTATATATTAACTTATCACATAATTGTTCTGTGCAATAGTACAATTACTAGAAGGACATCATTTAAACTGGATGATATCTAGCGTAGTTATTTATTAAAAATACCTACAGCCTTTAATATTTATATATATATATATGTATATATATATATATATATATATATATATATTTTTAAAAATATACACATATATATATATATACGTATATATATGCGCACACACACACTCATATATATATATATATATATATATATATATATATTGATATATATATATATACACGTACTATATATGCGCACACACACACATATATATATATATATATATATATATATATATATATATATATATATATATATATATATGTATATATATATATACTATATATATATATATATATATATATATATATATATATATATATATATATATATATATATATATATATATATATATATATATATATATATATATATGTGTGTGTGTGTGTGTGTGTGTGTGTATAGATATATATATTTGTATATATATACATATACTATTCAATAACCACATGACTGATTGAGGTAACAGAAAATTTATTTGTGGTTGTCAGCCATTTTTTTCCAGCGGTAAATGACATCTTAGCAATAAACAAAAAATACCCACCTCAATATGACAACCCTTCGAATTCGCGGCTAATAATTTTTCTGTTTATCTTTCTACATTGTCTTGTGTTTTTATTTTTACACATGCAATGATTTTTTTATTACTTTAACATATTTGATTTCTCTTTCCCAGTAAAGGGAGTCTGTCTGACGAAATGAATCCAAAACTTCTAAAATAATAATGATAATAATAATAATAAAAGCAACTGTGTATAGATGCGCATTTGTTTCATTCATAGGAGAGTGTTACACGAATCATCATCAGAGCTGACACCATTCATTCTTTAGTCCCATTGCATCTCATTTTCAGAAAAGGTTCTTACTCCCGCCTGATATAGAGTGGTAAAAGAAGAGTATTTTCTACGAGAATCGTTTTCTTACCTTATAACGTAGTCTGTTTGTTTGTTTTGTTTGTGTGGTGTTTTTACGTTGCATGGAACCAGTGGTTATTCAGCAACGGGACCAACGGCTTTACGTGACTTCCGAACCACGTCGAGAGTGAACTTCAATGGAATGGCCGAGAATCGAACTCGTGGCCACCGAGTTTGCAGGCCAACAGACCAAACCGACCACCTACGGTCAGAGAGTTCCGGTAGACATCCTTCAAGGATGCTATTCTGAAAGTTAATGTAATGCCACAGGAAGTACTACTCCACGCCATTCATTAAAAAACTTGAGCACTTGATTACTTTTATCGGTGTTTTCTTGTGTGATATCACCACTGAAGTTAGCTGCTCCTCTTTCTGTACCTATTCCCCGTTTAGTGATAACACCAACGGATAAATATTTGTGTAAGTGCTAACACAGTCTTTGAGGATAATGTCGCTAGCCCTACATCCTTCTTCTCGATACCCGCTGATGTTGTACCATGGCCCTAACTAAGGTGACCCAAGACCTGAACACTCGGTCGCTGCTCATCTGTAGGGACAGGGTAGCTGATAACAGGGACTGTAAGCAAACCTCTATCAGGCTACGATAACCCTTATTTGTATATATATATATATATATATATATATATATATATATATATATATATATATATATATATATACATATATATATGAGAAATATAAAAACACAGTATCGTGCTTCTCAATTGTCAATAGAAATATCCAAAGTAATACTCTTGTTTAGCAAGACGAAATGTATTTGTAGATACATTTACGAAGCTTAAAGCTTTCGTCCAACCTTCCTGTTGACTCTAATACACACAGGCACACACACCACACACACACACACACACATATATATATATATATATATAATATATATATATATATATATATATCTATATATATGTATATATATATAGTATATATACGTAACTTTCATCATCAAATGAATTTATGTCAAGAAACATTTTCCTGTTCTTTTCCTCTTAATGCCCTGCGGGGTAAGTTCTCAATAAAAACGTAACCAAAATGTGGCGTCTGTTGAGCGACCAGCGCGAGAGCGACTTACGTAACACCATTCGCCGGAGAGAGAGAGAGAGAGAGTCGCTCGCTGTGTACTGAGAAAGTTTCCTATTGACGTCATGTCCAAGAAAACGGTAAGTTGAGTGAGCGGGAACCTTGTGAGTATTAAGAGTAAAATGACTACACCAAGGGCGTTTTTTTTTTTTTTTTTTGTGGGGGAGGAGTAGCGGGAGGGGGGAGGGGGGAATGACACCTAACTTTAGGCGTGCATATCTCCAGGCTAGTAATGTGTGTTTGTACACGTATACGTACGTACTACTTTGGTTTTGTTTTTCATACACTCACACACACACACACACACAGACACATACACGCACGCACACACACACACACACACACACACACACACACACACATATATATATATATATATATATATATATATATATATATATATATATATATATATATATATATATATATATATTTGTTGCTTATGGGTTTTAGTTGTTTATTTGTGTTTTGGCTTCGAATTTGTTTACGGTAACTCCTTAAAAACTTCTGAAATAATATCATACTTTTTTATAAATTCTTATATCGGTAGATAGTATTCCTTCGGTGGCTTTTGTGAGAATTGTAAAGCTACTAGATATTTTATAATTTGGACTGTACTGTTTCTTACATATTCTTTAATATAATTCTGTGCATGAAAATACAAAAAAAAGCTACATTTAGATGCTTTTACCTGTATGCAAACTATAAACGGAAAGTTGTTATGTTTTTCTCATATATTGGTCTGATTGGATGGTAGGTTGGATCGATAAATTATATTTTTTAAGGGTCTTCCCCTCCAGCCACTCTCTCTCTCTCTCTCTCTCTCTCTCTACTCTCTCTCTCTCTCTCTCTCTTATGCCTTAGATATGGTAAGATCATTATTGTAATGATAGGACAACGGGGCCTGAGTCAGCTAAGAACGTTGCAAACATGATACTTGTGCGACAGAACCTTCAGAGAAGTACTCAAGAGTTACATTAGCACAGACATAGTAGAAGTTATAGGTTCATTACAACTAAGCACAGTAGCTATAATGATGGGGAAATAGGTAAGTTTACCATTGACAGTAGTCAATGGTACGGGGACAAACCTTTAATACTATTTTGGAGCCTAGGCTGGGTTAAGATGAATAAAATTAGACTGCCAGAGTATTCTAAGGGTTACAGGTGCAAAACAGGAGCCTACAGAAGAAATTTCGGTTAATCTACGCGTGTTTTGGTTGCTAATATCAATTTGTCAAGTTAGGTTTTAGGGGTCGATTGTAATTAAGTGCAATTTACCTTAAAACTCTATCCTACGGCAAGGGGAAACCCGTTGGGTATACGGGTTTTGGGTGGGGTTATGCCGCAATGCCTACCTCTACAGTACCTACTTGCATTTTTCATGTCGCTGAAGTTCGTCACTTAAGAGATCTCAGATTCTACAGAGGTTCGTGATACAAATATCATTTGGCAGATATTCAATAACTCTAGAGAGCTGATACTGCTTAATGTATATTTCTAGCACTGCAATAGCATTGCTGTTATAAATCTAGTTATTGCATTTTTGGCAATAATTTTTAAATGGTCAGTCATTCAAAAACACTTGCCTGTGCTGAAGTTAATGACTGAATAAATTTGATTATTCACCAGAGCTGGTATACTGTGTGTTTTTGTTCTACAGTTGCTCCCCTCAAAGTTACTGTACCATGAGATGAGTGATTTCCAAAAACAGGTCAGCCCAGCATCAGAACAAAATGGCTAAAATGAATGTGAATCATTACTACCCAGTGATAAAATAGTGATACTGATGGTGGATGAAACTCACTTAAAACCATATTTTCGTCATAAAGGCAGAACTATTGTCGGTGAGCCTTGACAGTAGTGAAGCTGCAACAGGTGCATTGGATGGTTTATGTGAATAGGTAAAGTCTGAATTCAAATAAGTTGTAGCTACATATTCCCACTATAAGCATAAAAGCTGATGTTCTGCACTGCACACTGAAGAAAGTAATTATAGGCTTAGAAAAAATAGGTTTCACCTTTTTTTGTTTACATTGTAAACATCATCATGCTATCATCGGGAAAACAATGCCCTATTTTCCCAGCACTCCACAACTGTCTATAGTATATCTCCACCCATTTCAGATCAGAGTGACAAGCCTGTTTTTCGTAAATGTTTCAGTAAATTTGTTGAAATGTATCAGGAATAATTGGCTTGGCTAGAAAGTTATAACTAAAACAACTAAAACAATGAGGTTCCCTCGGTTCCTCTTTGATGTAAATATTTGGAAAACGAAATTCATTATGCACCATTCAGCCTTTGTGAAAAATTTCATGAGATAGATGTTTGCTCCTTAAACATTCATATAAACTGTCATTAAAAGCGTTAGCTCCTTACACTTTTGAGAATAAAATGTTATTTAGTTTTACAAATATTCAATTAGTTAACTCAATTCAAGGTTTACTAACTCTTGGAAAAAAATCACTGTGCCTTATTCAGGATATGCAGAACATAAAATCTTTTACATTTGGTGGACACTGATGAATGTAAACGTTTAAAAGTCAAAGGTTAAATAATAAATATGCTATTCCAATAAGTAATGAAGGCTAAAGATAACGAAATCATTTGGTGGACACTGATGAATGTAAACGTTTAAAAGTCAAAGGTTAAATAATAAATATGCTATTCCAATAAGTAATGAAGGCTAAACATAACAAAATCAATAATATGCGCTTCTACTAACGTTTTATTGAATGATTGTTGTTCCCAAGGAAATAACTGTATTGTAGCCAACAAAAATTTGACTAAAAAGAGAGTTAGAATATTTAACTACCAAATAATGGCTGTAAGAGATCATTATTTCATTCACATTTAGTAGAATGAACCACGTTTTTTCTAATGTATGTAAAACCAGTGTACTGCCGTCTTGCAATTTGACTATTAATGTATAAAATATTTTTTCAATAACGATTAAAATTTTGTTTTATTCAGCATTATAAATATTTTTCAATAACGATAAACATCTTTGTTTTCATTCAGCATTATATTAATCTCATAAGTATATATTAATAAATGGCAAACCAACAATGGTTGACTTTGGTGACGTTTTGTTTATATTTCATTCGTCTGGCAGGTCCTGGCAGCGTACTCAGTGCTACTGCTCGGAGGACGATCCTCATTCCTCCCTCACTTCACAAATCTACAGTGAATGATCGAACTGGCCTTGTTTCCGTGGTCTCGGTCACACGCACATTTATTTCAGAGCATGGTGTGTGTGAGCTCGAAAGCGGACACGTATTAAATTTTGTTTCTGAATCAGCTAAAGCTGATGTTTAAAAATCCCGTGGAGAACATTGTGAGTAATGGAGACACTGATCAAGGACTACATTTCAGACGGTGATTTGTTAGTAGTACTACGTTCTGATGTACCTGCATATTCCTCATGCATTCTGTTTGGAAAGCTTGGTATTTTTAGTGTGGTATTGACACGCACGCACGCACGTGAAAGGTTGGACAGCTGGACTTCTCGCGCTTCAGTTTGCATGTATGAGAATGTGTAAACCAGTTTACTTAATGCATCAAAAGACGCGAAAGAAAAATATCAACAGAGTGAGCCATTGCCGGTCGTGCAAAAGATAAGCAACCCCAGACCCGAGAATATATGGAAATGAGGACGAGATAACGCACGATAATACTGTTGTGGGCAACTGGTAGGTGACCGACCACCTGGCGACCGGCGCTGGAGTTGAAATGTCACGCTGCATTTTACTTGCTTTTCGTGGAACTCCTGCGTGGAAATTCCTCGGATGACACGGTAGTACCACTCTTGTTGAGTTCCTTAGTCTGTCAAATTTGTTTTGTGTGCATATTCCCCAAGTTCTATAGCAAACAATGGCTTCCTTCGCGTTCCATTATTTGTCAGTTTACAGGAGACTTGTTCCATTATTCGTCATTTTACAGGTGCCTCCCATTTATTTGTCAGTTTACAGGAGAACTTATGTTCCATTATTTGTCAGTTTACAGGTGGAGAACTTGTTCCATTATTTGTCAGTTTCTTACAAGGAGAATGGTTGTCCATTTATTCGGTTCAGTTTACAGGAGGCTTGGTCAGTAGTAGAGGAACATCAGACGAGATAGTAGTGAAGGTTCACAAACGAGGTATTGTGGGCGGTCCTATGTCAAGTGAGAGAGAACTAAACTATACAACTGTATTTGGGTTGGATTTCATTTATCTGGATCGAGAGATTAAACAAATCTCGCGTGAATCATCTCTCGAGAGCTATTTTGCCTACTCATTTATAATAATTCGGTCCTCGTAATAAAACAATGAATAAAATAAATGTGTAAGGTTGACGTGAATGAAATCATATTTTCCCTCGTGTATAAGTACAGCGGACTTCACATATGATTCATTGTTTCTTCGGTTGCAAAAATGCCAGCATGTGGCGTTAAAATTAGCCGAATATAACGAAATATCGACTGTGACTACAGATCGTCACGGCAACCAGTTGACAGTTGTTCAATTGCCAACGCTGATTTGAGCCTTAGGAAAGGGTTGCACAAGGACAGACTGGCAAATAATTAAAGAGGCATGGACGTTGTTTACACATGCAACGTCATTAAAGGAAAGGAACAAAGTACGAATACAGAGAAACTGGCGGAGTAAAAGATAGGACGGATCAGACAATACGCATAACTTAGTTCCAGGTTTATTTTGCTTAAATACCTGGGCTTTAGGAAAAGTTACAGCAATAGGCTATCTTACCTGGAAGTCTGTTACGCCCGTGATTGTTAAAGATTGCACAAGTGATAAAAAAAAAACACACACACACAGCATGCTAATGAGTAATTAAAGATGAGTTTATCCACAATTTTTTTTTATTATAACACTTTTTTTTTTTTTTTTTTTTTTTTTTCCTTACACATTTTACCGACACTTCTCACACAACACGCCCATTCTGTCATCCTGAACAACCATACGAGACGCGTTCACCTAATAACAGAACAAATATCGAGGTTGGAAGTTTAGTTCCAAATGATTTCAAGAATATTCAGTCGTTTTTCACAATTTTCCCAACTTGAAAGTTTATTTCTATTTTTAAGTAAAGACATTTTCCCCTTTCTACTCACTGTTCAGTTCCATGTTCAGGGTCACGCATTACCTACTTCTATATTTCACTCTGTAACTCATGTTACTTATCAGTCTATAAAAGAGAAAAGGTCCAAGATCATTAAATAATAAATGGCGTCTTCCAGATGTATCTAATATCCTGGAATTTCTGATGGGACCTCAGTCTTATAGTGTGCATCTTGTAACCACAATGTGCTCTTTAACAGATAATCTTGTCTGTTTTTTTAGCGTCTTAATGCTGTGTCTTAACTTATCTGTATAAAACTGATCAATGAAGAAAGTTGTGGATAAACGCCAGGTAAACTAAGTACTGCCTGATTGAACCAATGGCAGAACCAGTCCCAGTTTAAGGGCTCGACCGGAAGTTCGAACAGAAGTTCCGAATCCAGTCTTGGTATGGAGAAGTAATATTGTGGACTCGTTGATTTAAAACACTTTAGCCGCCAAGGGATTTACGATTTTTACGCATGCACGATTTGTCTAAATGGAAAGCACACTTAAAGCAATAACCCGCCGACTGTTAAGTGCTATATGTTTATATGTCCCTAAATCCCTTTATCTTTAACTCAACGCGAAACACCTTTTTCAGACCTATTTAGGCTCTTCCACAGACGTGTCCACACCCCAACAGCAGCAACAGTGTTTAGTAAGCTTACTCCCCGAGTAAGCGAAAATGCCAGTGTATACATATGTATCCTTTCTTACAGGTGAAAGTGCAGTTATTAATACATTACCATAGATGTATACATACATTTAATCTGACAATTTTGGTGTTGTACGTATTCTTTTTGCTTATACTATGTAAAGTGACTATCCAGTGCAACTTTTTATTATAACAGGGAAGTATTTCTATAATATTATTAGCGTTTGTTATGGCTTTTCTCGCAGGTACACTTGACTACAACTTATTCCCTAGGCTAGTCTTCCGCTCTGAGGTCCATGAATTTGGGGACTAATGAAATAATGACAAGAAAAGGTATGTCTAAAATTGACAGGTTTTTCTTTGTAATTCAGCAGTTCGTCACACTTTGTCATTCACCTTCATCTTGAGGACACTTTCTCGCTTCCGGAATACTGAGGCCTTTTTTTTTTGCTCCAACATTTCTGACTTTCTTTCTAGGTTTTTCCTCCCTTTCTTATGCTGGCACTTGAAATGGATAATCTATTCACCTACCTCTTCTCTTCCATTCTTTTCGCATGACCGGACTATCCCCAAAACTCAGACGGACCTTTCCAACCTGCGCTACAGTCTCTTAACTTTTTCTTGAACGGGCCTCCATATTTCTTACCTTTTTCAAAACTTCTTACTACACATCTACTGTGTAATCAATTTATCATCGTAGCTCTAAAGTCCTTACTCAAATTATAACTTTGGATTCCATAGACGCTACTTTTCTCTAAATCCTTTACGTAAATTATGGTTTATTCATGAATATTGTGTGGAAACATTTCGACGAGAATGTTTATCATTGCTTAGTTTTCTTGATATTGCTTCTGGCGAATTCTGGAGTGACGGCAGTACTGGTAATTTGCTACCTCATTCCGACAAAGGCATTTTATATAGAAATTGAGTAATTTCACTGATCACTATTGCACTTGATTTTCCGCGGTCGAAGGTTTAAAAATACTTATAAAACTAAATACTTATAAATCTAAATAATTTCAGTTTTGTGATGTCAGTAGAACCTCGGATTCAGTTTGATCTTTTCAACTGAGAGCTTTTATTATCGAGAATGCTATTTTTACTTATATTTTTATTATGAATTGCAATTCATTATTTCATCATATATTTATATATATCTATAATATAAATATCTATATATATATTATATTTGTTGTGTGTGTGTGTGTGTGTGTTGTGTTTGGGTATACATTACCATATTATATATATCTAAATTTATTCTCATATATATAATATATATATATATATCATATCTATAATCTAGATTATATCTATATTCTTTATCATAGTATATATAATATCTAGTATTATCGTCTCTTAGTATGTGTGTGTCTATATATATTTTATATGTTTATTTATAATGATATATATATAACTCTTATATATATACTATGATATTGTCGTGTATATAGATATTTTATTTTATATTTTATTTTTATATATAATATATATCTAATACTATATATATATCTATATTATATATTATATATAATATATGTCATATCACATTACCGTGATTCATATACATACATCAAGCTACAAATGTAGTTCGATGTATGTATATGAATCACGGTAATGTGATATGACTTAAATTAATGGCTACGTGCTGTCATAAGTACTACAGCACTACCGAGGTCGAGGAGGGTTAATGCTGGCTCCAAATCAGCGAATACCTGAGCGCGAAAGGTATTTGAGGGTGAGAGACGGCATTAACTTATAGCCTCTTGCGGTGTGTAGTGGTAAAAGCTTCACTGACGTTCTGGATTTGTATGGTGTCCTGGGTTCGGGCCTGGGCGACCGGACAATTTCTATTATCGCCTCAAATAAAAATTCCCCTTCGGTTAAGCATATATGAAAATATATTAATTCCGAGGTAGAGTGAATTAGTTATTAAAGGACATTTGTAGCTCGATGTATATATATATATATCTATATATATATATATCTTATATATATATATATATATATATATATATATATATATTTTATATATATATTCCACTCTAACGTTCAAAATGAAACAACCAAAGACTATCAATATCTAATATGATGACAGGGTAAAGCTTGTCAGGCGTTGCCTACACACACACACACACACACACGTAAATGAGGTCTTGTTCGTTGATGAAGTGACTGCAATCTCGGTTTGTCTGACCAGAAGTCCAGTATTTCTAGATATATGTAAATAAATGAATAAACAAATAAATAAATACATCGTCAGTCTCTCATCGAAGGTAATTCGCGGTATTAATCACAAGTCGCTCATTCTTGATAATATGTAAATTCAGTACAATTTAGCCCATAGCGAGTAGAAGTAGGTATAATAGTGGAGTGTCAGACAACACAAATGGGTTTCTCTCTTTCTCTTTCTTTTTTTTTTTACGTGAAACGATTCATTATCGTTCTGTTTGCGTGCCTTTGAGGGTGAAGATTATTGTGCTTTCGTTGGTAGGGCAATATTTACCACGGTTGCTTGTTTGATACGGGGGTTGAAGGTGCTTGCTGTTGTTCATCGTAAACATAAGTTGAAGTATGTGAGGAAGGCGATTCTTGGCATTGTGCTCACACCAACCGCGCATCTGATGTCTAGGCCAGTCCCTTGCGACGTTCCTGATTTGCTGTTGATAAACCAATCACAGGTCTTGGAACTCTCAGTCTCTCGAGAGTTCAGACGGACATGATGTATGTTCCACCTCTCCTGAGTGATACGTCTTTCAAAATTATCCCTTAGGAGAGGTGGAACATACATCCTGCCTATGCGAACTCTCTCGAGAGACAGAGTTTCCAGCCCTGTGATTGGGTTATCAACATCCAATCAAGAGCGTCGTAAGGGACCGGCCTAGAAGGAGTGACATGTCATAGGATTTAACCTGTTTCCCTTATTTCGTTTACTTTGTTAGATATTCTCGGAGTTTTTTTTTAGCACTGTACCTCGTACATGTTCTAAAAGTAAAAAAGTAACGCGTAAGCACTTGGTACTGCTTTCTTTTATTGTTTCTGTGTCCTTGGCTGCATATATTGTCACACGCTATTTAGTGACACAGATAGATATGTATAACTGAATCACGAAAGTTAGGAACGTGATAAATCCATAAATTAAAGATATATGCCACGAAGGAAAATAAACGATGGAGTATCCGCGAGAGCTTTCGACGTTTAAACGTCCTTTACTAAGGACGTTTAAACGTCGAAAGGTCTCGCGGATATTCTGTCGTTTATTTTCCTGCGTGGCATATATCTTTATATATATATATATATATGTGTGTGTGTGTATGTATGTATAAATATATATATATTATATATATATATATATATATATATATATATATATATAAATAAAATATTCGTTTGGCTTTTGAATAATGATACTTATAATAATAATCAGTTTCATTATTCTCACTTTGATGGATTTACAGTTTACTTTTTTTCAGAATGTAAGAAGCTGTACTACGTGTCTCTCTTGTGGCTTTTGTGGGTGGTCTTCTTTCTTGCTCCAATATAATAATAAGCCATGGATACAGAAGTAGCGAATATCACTGCAATTATGGATGTCAAGGTAAATATGGTAAATCTCATTCTTGAAATTGATAAAACTATAGATAATCTTTACTCATCATGGATTTGAGATTGAGTTACATTTTAGTAGGTGCAGGAGGGGAAATAAAAAGCTATTTTTTCGTGAAATCTTTAATGCAATAACAGCAACAACTGCAGTGGGATGTATTCTCCAGTGATCACGAGAGCCAGACGTGTAGTCTAAAGCTGCTTCAATGTGCGTAACAAAAGAACCTGATTTATACACTACGAAGCTAACAAGGCGGTGAAATTAGTGCTCGATCCCCTGAACAGCAATTACGTCCAGCAACAGACCAGCAGAGAGCAGTAGGGGTGTGGGTGGGGGTAAGGGGGGGGGGGGGGTGGGGGGGGGGGGGGGTGGTGGTTAGTGCCGTCAGTGCACCTCATTCGGTGCAATGTGGGGATTACTTAAGTTTCTTTGTAGCGTCCCCTCGGCCCCTAGCTGCAACTAATTTCATTCCTTTTGCTGTACCTCCGTTCATATTATCTTTCCTCCACCTTACTCTCCACTCTCTTCAACAGTTGTTTCATAGTGCAACTTCTTTGAGGTTTTCGTCCTGTTACACCTTTCAAACCTTTACTGTCAATTTCCGTTTCAGCGCTGAATGGCCCTTTCGTTCCCCAGTGCTTGGCATCATGCCAAAATATATAGAAACAAATCAAAAGATCAGCAGAGAGCTGCTAGTAGTGTTTCTAATTAGAAAAAACCTGGCGGCTCTGATTCTCTCTCCCCACAAGGTCTTTTATGTATAATATATATATATTTTAATCCAGTGCACATTGTAAGAATACCCACTGTAATATTGTGGAATAAAGGCATTATTACTATTATTATTATTTTCGTGGAGTGCTATGAATCACAGAGATTAAGTCTGGTTTTCTACAAGTTTGATTTTTTAGTAGGGTGCCCCATTAATCGCAAACAACAGCTGCATATTTCCACACATTAGCCATCAAAAATGCTTTAGTTCCTCATTGTTACTGGTTGATATGGAGTCAATATAGTTTTCTTTCGTTGAAAACAGTAGAAATTCGTACCTGATTGGCAGCTCCCGTATTCCCTAGGAAAAAAAAAACTTGAAAAAGTGTTTCAGTCAGGATAGTTTGAGCATTTACTCGTAATACACTTAGTAGGGACATTTGTTGATGCACTGTGAAGTGCATGGTAGGTTACTGGAGTAAATACAGTCGAAGTATTAAGAATATTAGGAAACATATTTACTCGTCATGGCTTGTAGAATAATGTTCTGGAGTGGAAATTGAGAACATTTCTTGATGTCTGGTATGAGTGCAGTTTACCAGTAATGACAAGACAATCCAAATGCTTTTACCTCAATAGCCATTACACATATACCTATATGAGAGAGATCTTGAATTAATTCAAGTACGTTTAGCACACTTTAGAAGTTGGTGAATATTTGTCAACAGCCTTGACATTGGGTCAATGAATTCCATTACTGGCTGACGAGAGACTTCTTACTATAATGGGCGGTATGTCTGTCCGTCCATCTGTCATTCAATCACGGCCAAACGGCTGGTTCCCCGTTGCTGAATAACCACTGGTTCCATGTAACGTAAAAACACTATAAAACTAAAATAAACAAACGGGTGTTCCGATGGTCATTAAACTTGGCAGGATTATAGTGGGGACACCCAAGATGGTTTACAATGGGGTTTCATCCTACCCCCCCCCCTCCCCCCCCTCCTCGCCCCCCCGGGCAATCCCCTAAAAGGGATTCCTTGAAACGGAGCTGGTTCTGCCCGTGAAAAGGGGCTGGTTATGCCCGGAGACTTAGTTACTTTACGACTTTATCATACATATAATTGCTAGTATAGTAAAACTTTGTAGATGCAGGACACTGACAAACATTATAACATATTGCCAAGTGCCACTCAGCAGAGGCCGAACAACAGCAGTTTAGTCGACCCATTCCATGGAATTTGTTACCACAGGAGACCGTTGTGCTTTGCAAAAACCATTTGTACATTTTGCATTTACAAACATTGATTGCTTAAGATTTAATTGGATTCCAATTTGTTCTAAAGCAGTTGGTTATGCTGAAAAAGCCAGCACTATTATATGAAGCGTTCTGAAAATAGTCTTCTTATTAAAATAAAATTCAGGAAAAGCCAAGTTGTGTCAGAACTGGAAAATTAGAAACATGTAAAACAGAGAGGAGGGTTTAATTTGTAAAGGCAAAATTAAACGAATTCTTTGGTACTATTGGACAAAAAATTATTCCACATTGCGGTGCCATGACATTGTACTTATTATTTAAAGATGTTTATCCTGATCTCAGGTTCCCCTCCACTCATCGATACGCCCACCTGTGTCATCCCAGACTTCGATCCTAACCACCCCAGTATAGTGCAGTTTCGTGAGAGGGTGACAGAGCCCAAGGAGGTGAGTATATATAGTTCTTTCATTTTGTGGCCTCAAGTTCTACTCAAGAGCCTTGTGAGCATCTGTAGTGCACAAAATATTTGTATCAGCTTCTTAATAAAAAACTTCCTGCTATCAATATCCCTTTCTGTCCTGTCTCTCAATGTTTCCTTATTTCATACCCATGACACCCTGCGCCATCTTGTTCCCAAGTCCAAGTCCTCAATACCTCTTGCTGCTTCGAGGCTGATTAAAAGTTGTTTTTTTTTTTCAATCAGTTCGATGGTCTTTTTCAGTAAGGCTTCTTTAAATAAAATCATAAGTTAGAAAATTTCATGTTAGGGAAGAGGTTGCATTTAGTGAATGATTGTATTTTCAAAAATTCTTTAAAGCAATACATATCTCTTAGTTTACGCTTTCACAAACCTTTTGCAAATGTATCAGAAGGCTTAATACACTGCTGGACACCTATTATGTCTTTTTTTCATTTAGGTTTTACAGGTTGAATAATGTATGCCCAATTATGCAATGCATGTTTTTTGCAGCTAGTTTGTTCAACAAAAGATCCCTTGACTGAGGTTTCAGGGACAAATCTCCTCTTCTACGAAGAGAGGCTGCCTTTGTATGGGTCATCAAAAGCGACCGTGAGCTGCTATTATCAGGCCATTCAGAGGGTGGAACAAAAGCCCGATAGATATGACATAAACTGCGACAATAAATATGTGTAAGTTTTGTGTGTAAATATGTTGAATGTCGGTCTGTGGAGTAACTACATTATATTTTGTTTTGCAGTTTTTTTCCTCATAGAAAGCTACTTTTCCAAAATAAGGATGGTACCAGAAAAACATGTAAATAGACACTGCCACGCGGTTCCTTGAGAAGCCACATCAGCATAACGAATTCACCATTCAACTGCTCAGTCCAGGGTGAATCCTTGCACATGACATTTCCTGAGCAACAGCTGTTACACAGTCCTACTCCAACAGGGAAAGAGCAGCATGTTAGTCCCTCCTCTCTGTGGATGCTCTCAGTTACAAAACCATTCAGTTCCAACACCACCAATGACAGTTTGTCTAACCTAGACTTGACACATTTCCATCTTCATCCAGGAATTCCGCAACTTTTACTATGAGCCTATCCTAGTCCTCGTCTCTGCAGCTGATCTTAGTACCCTAAATACACAGGTCAGTCTCTTTCCTAAAAGTTGCCAAAACAACAAATATGGTCATCATATCTATTTTTTTCTTCTACCAGTTCTTCTGTTCTTACTACAAAGAGCTCTCAACAGCCTTCGCCTCTTCAGTTTTATTGCATTTAACAGCTTAATGAGCCGACCCTCGTCAAAAAAAAAAAAAATTTCAATTCAAGTTTCTTTGGCAGTTCACCTTTGTAAGGTAAAGTTGGATCAGCAACTCCCGTCATACATTTCAGCTTAAGGTTACTTGGAAGGAAGTTCACTCTCATAGTGTCAAGTTGCATCAGTATTCCCATCGTGCATTTTTTTAACCCAAGTTCCTTAGACAGTTCATTCTCATAAGGTAAAGTTGGATCAGTAATCCAGTTATGCATTTCAGCTCAAGTACTGGGCAGTTCAACTTCATGTGGTAAAGTTCGGTTCCCCAACCTTTCGTGTATTAATTTCAGTTTCTAAGGGACATCACCTCAGCTAGCTTTTGCCAGAGTCTGTCATCCACCTTCATTTCTGTTTTTCCTCATTATCTGATCTTCTGTTACATTCGCTCCAACTAACTATATGTATCAAAAGGTGATGGATATGTCTATAACACCCCAATACCAGTGGGTAAAATATGCTAACTGATCAAAAAACTGAGTCACTGATGCATTTTTTTCAGTTTTGATAAGCTATGCAGTGTTCTGGGTAACACTAGGTTCCTCTCCCTTCCCTGTATAGGCAGTCCCGGCTTATGGCGGTTTCGGCTTACAACGTTTCGAGGCTACGACACTTTTCAATTATATTCATCAGAAATTATTTCCAGGTTTACGGCACATGTTCCAGGGTTACAGCGCTTACCACGCCAATCTGACGGAAGAAATATGACTCCAAAAAGCAAAATAATCAATATTTGAAGGGGTTTTTATGAAAAATGCAATAGAAATGCAGTTTACACAGTTTTTAATACACCCAAAGCATTAAAAGTAGGATTTTCTTAGGATTTTTACGACTTTCGACGATGTTTTGGCTTATGTCGTAAACTGGGGACCGCCATATTAGCTATTTATCTTTTGCCTTATTGGAACTAGTTAATGACTACTCCCTGATTTAATTCTAGATTCATTAAAATCTAAAGAATTTGCCATAAAATTCACATTGGAAAAGATCTGAGATAACTTCCTTCCTTTTTGCATAAGCACCAGCAGAAAGAATCCTCAAGGCTTTCGAAACTAAAGTGTACCACATGGCCACATACAAATTCTTGCATTCACCATTTTCAGTACCATAAACACGAGAGAGAGAGAGAGACGAGAGAGATGAGAGAGAGAGAGAGAGGAGAGAGGGGAGAGAGAGAGAGAGAGAGAGAAGGAGTAGCAGCAGGTCTTTCCTAAGACCCAAAAGACTTTGCGACACTTGTCTAAACGAGGAGATAAATTTCACCAAAACTTATATTTCCACGACTTACCGAATCCATGATACTTGCCGGAAAAAGGCTCTAAAATGACAATGTGAAAATAGAGGAATAAAAAAAAAAGGAAAAATGCGCCGGAGTTTCTCCCGCGCAATCGAGTTTTCTGTACAGCCACTACAACGTATAATCGAAGCCATCGGAAATAGATCTATCTTTCGGTGGTCTCGTTATAATGCTGTATGAGCAGCAGCCATGAAGAAACTTTAATTAAACCACTGGCCGATAGTGGACTGTCCTATTATCGTTGCCACAAGCACGATTATAGTACACTTTAACCTTAAATAAATAAAAACTACTGAGGCTAGATGGTTGCATTTTGGTACGTTTGATGACTGGAGGGTGGATGATCAACATACCAATTTGTAGCCCTCTAGCCTCAGCAGTTTTTAAGATATGAGAGCGGACAGAGAGTTGCGCCGGACAGACAAAGCCGGCATGGTAGTTTTCTTTTTAGGAAACTAAAAGTGGTTCAGGAGAGTCCGAAAATAACAAAACATGTCCTATCACAATAAACGACTAACCATTTCAGACCCGATGTAGCATCGTTCTTCGGGAATCTCTTCAAGGCTTTTAATTAAAAACACGGACAGTGATGACATTCTAACGCAATGCTTACAAAGCTCCGCCATTATTTATAATGTTATTATAGGAGTTAGTCAAATTTCGATGCGATAGGAGTTTGCTCAAGATTTTAAGTTATAGTCAGTCAGAACCCAAACACATCTGAGCACAGGTATGGAGATGTCGACTTAGCCCACTCCACTTCATGAGTTCCCTCCTGGCGCCCCCCCCCCCCACCCCCCCCCCCCCCCCCCATTCCCCACAAGCCACAACCAAGAAGCTCCCGCCATCCCCCTCGCAAACCCATCCTTCTAACACACCTCTCCCCTCCCATTCCCTCCTCTTCCCCCCTCCAATTCTCCCACCCCCTTCTCTCTCTCGTCTGAGTTACACTGACACACTGGAAAAAACCTATACATACATTGTACAATATTATATCGCATGATTTGCTACATTGTAACTCAAATGTGTATATCCCAACAATGAGTTGAGTGGTTTTTGCTAATGACCTCCACTGTGATGTTCAACCTCATTTTACTGTGTTGTGCAAGAATTGTCGTGGGAAATACTAATTTCTTGAACTTAGATTGTAAGTATGTGTATGGTCGTTTTTCTGTGCCTGTTGTCCGATCGTTCGTATACTGCGTTGAGAATAGATTGGGCAAAGGGCATAATCATTCTACAACTAGATGGTTATCGAATTAAAACAGCTAATGATACACACAAGTATTCGTAGATTTAATTGTTTGTTTGTTTGTTTGTATGGCATTTTTACGTTGCACGGAACCAATGGATATTCATTAACGGGGCAAGGCTTACGTGACTTCCGCACCACGTCGAGAGTGAGCTTCTATCACCAGCAATACGCATCTCTACCCCTCAATGGAATGCCCGGGAATCGAACTCGCGGCTACCGAGGTGTCAGGCCAAGACCATACCGATCACGCCACTGATACTTAATTGTAACCGTCATTGCTGTCAAGGAATAGTCATCCACACCATCGTAGACAGAATCGATAATGAAGGGTTCCACACTCAAAAGACCAATCACCTCCTCCTCAAAACCAATACTCCTCCTAACGGCACCTTCTCAAATGTAAAGTAAATTATGGGGGAAAAACCGATTACTTAGGAACACTTGGGTTTGATGACAGTTATCGTGATATTGATATCACTATAATTTCACAAGCGCCTCAGTGGCGTGATCGGTATGGTCTTGGCCTGCCACCTCGGTGGCCGCGAATTCAATTCTCGGGTATTCCATTGAGGGGTGAGAGATGTGTATTTCTGGTGATAGAAGTTCACTCTCGACGTGGTTCGGAAGTCACATAAAGCAGTTGGTCCAGTTGATGAATAACCACTGTCTTCCATGCAAACGTAAAAACACCATACAGACAAACTATAATTTGTACTAAAAATTGATATCATTGTGAAATTTCTTGCATAAGGCTATATATATAAAAACTGTTATGAATTGAATTGATCATAGTATTTAGGCCAAAGGCCCAGCACTGGGACCTATGAGGTCATTCAGCGCTGAAACGGAAATTGACAATAAAAAGTTTGAAAGGTGTAACAGGAGGAAAACCTGAAAGCAGTTGCACTATGAAACAAATGTCAGGAGAGGGTGGGAAGTAAGATGGAAGAGAGAGAAAATGAAAGGAGGTACAGTAAAAGTAATGAAAGGGGTTGCGTAGCTGCAAAGAACCTTAAGTAATTTAGCCTACAGTGCACCACGTGAGAGTGTACTGACGACACTACCTCTCTTACGGGGTAAAAATTTTGAACTATGGTTCATAATGATCTGTTAAGACATACTTTCAGTGCATTAACTTTCCTCTCTTGGTTGAAAGCATTGAAAAGTCGGAGGGCAATCACACGTTTGCGTTCATTTGCGCATGTAAGCAAATAGGGATAGTAGGTCACATTCGTAACCACCCAGCGACAAACCACTCTCAGCGATCGCGTGCCAGTGAACAGTTATGGTAAACTGCTTAAGTACTGTATTCAGAACTGCCAGCCGAGCCAAGACAGTCGCGTCCATTAACCATCGATTAGGTACAACACCCAACATTTCTATTCTTGAACTTAAGACTATAAATCTCCCTGTATACAATTTAGAGAGAGAGAGAGAGAGAGAGAGAGAAAGGTGGGAGAATTGGAGGGGGAAGAGGGGAGGTGTGATAGAGAGATGGGTTTGCGAGGGGGATGGGGGAGCCTTTTTTTTTGGGGGGGGGGGGGGTTTTTTTGGGGGGGGGGGGGGAAGGGCAGGGGGGGGTTTAGTCGACGTCGTCTCCGTGAGGAATTTGTATGTGGCCGTCGGTTCTTTCCCCAACCACTTTCGTTCCCTTTACTATACCTCCTTTCATATTCTCTTTCTTCATCTTACTTTCCACCCTCTCCTAACGCTTGACTCCTAGTGCAACTGCTTTGAGGTTTTCCTCCTGTTACACCTTTCAAAACTTTTACTGGCTATTTCCGTTCCAGCACTGTATGACCTCATGGGTCCAGTGCTTGGCCTTTGCCTTAATTCATATTCAACTTTATATTCAACTCTCGGGTTTTTTTTTCCAATGTAAATTTTTACCTTGAAGATTTCTTTCCAGCTTCCTCAAGTCAATGTCCTAGTTTAGTTCTATATAAAGTTTTACTATCTTGAGAAACTCTAGAAAAAACGCATTAATGTTAATGATATAAACAACGCACTATAGTAGATTCACATCAACCGTGCATTTGATGTCTAGGCCCATCCCTGACGACGCTCCTGATTGGCTGTTGATAAGCCAATCGCTGGGCTGGAAACTCTCAATCTCTCTCGAGAGTTCACATAGGCAAGAAGTATGTTCCATCTCTAATGAGGGATGCGTCTGTCAAACGTATCCCTCAGGAGAAGTGGAACATACTTCCCGCCATGTGAACTCTCTCGAGAGACTGAGACTTTCCAGCCCTGTGACTGGCTTATCAACAGCCAATGAGGAGCGTCGTAAGGGACAGGCCTAGACATCAAAGGCATGGGCGATGTGAATCTACTATAGCCACACATTGTTGGGATTTTAACCTTTGAATGAATTTTAAAGACATTAAACTTGTATACAGCAGTAGTAGTAAGGCAAAGTGTGGTAGGCTATGAGCCTGTACACAAAAGCAATAAGGTACGCGTCGTAGGGTTACAGAAGGGGTCTTCATTAACTTAATTCCCACGGTGGCTGAGTATTGATCTCCTAATATTTGAGATGAGATCAACGCCACCCATGTGCTTAGAGAAAGTAAGCTCATCTGAAAATTCAGTAATTCCTTGGACTGATGGAAAACCTTGACCAACACCCAGCATGAATACTTGCTACTAATCAGCTGATAGGCAACATAACTGCAACAAACCAGATTGGGCAGGTGCTGGTAAGATCAAGCAGGAACTTTGTATATAATGTTAGCGTAGAAATGTTGATGTAGTTTCACTCCCTCTGACGATAGGGACAGTAATCTTCGTAAAACTTGAAGAGCTTTTTTTAAACAATTTGATATGTACCAAGAGTAAGACTCAAGAAAAGGGTCTTATTTTACCCGCAACATTTTCTATTTTTTTTTTATGTAAATAGTGAGTGGCATGCATTTTTTAAGTAGATTTAGTACTAGTTGAAGGTAGTTAGAAATAGAATAACCTTTTGCTGATTTTTTGTGCCGTTTTTCCTAGCTTGAAAGAGGCTGTTCCCATCACCACGGCCAAGACGCTCATTCACGATGACGCAATAGTCGTAACGTGTGACGACACTAAGTCCTGGTGGTCGGTCTACAAAGATGTCCATTATTTTATACAACCAAGGAAAGCTCAGGAACAAATTAAAAAATTTAAGGTGGGTTTGCTGTTTGACTTTGCTGCTTTTTAATGGTTCCACAATTCAAATGTTTAATAAAGATAAATATTCTATCAATCAACTACACTGTCCCGAGTAGTGAATCTTATTCTAACAAGAATTCTGTATTCTATATTCAATTCAATTCAATCTACATCCATTCCTACTTCCTTTCTTCAATCTTGTTGTTCAACCTCTCTAACCATTACTTTTG
>NC_087218.1:643958-703958 GCF_015104395.2 Macrobrachium nipponense
GCCATGTAACTAATCAAGCAGACTGAGAAATTGACCAGCGTTAAAAACGAATGCAAGATAGTATAAATTACATTTTGAAAGACCCATTTACGATTTCTTCCATACTATAACTACTACCGTAGTAGCATGACATTATAGTCTGTTTAATCGAAAGAGGCGTGTTTTTTAGTAATAAACGCTTGTGTACCGATACTTCTTACTTGGAGTGAAAATTCCATAAAGCTTTGCATCGGTCTATTTGTTGAAACTTTTAACCTTGAACATCAGTTCATTCGTTCCTTTGAACATCAGATATAACAAACGAAAAACTGGTTATGATTTTGCATTTTCTTTTACTTTTCAGTCTGATATGGAAATAGCAAAGGTGGTCAACAGCACAATTGGCAGTTTGAACAAGGAGGCTATAATCCTAGCCGGTGATATAGATGTGACAATTCAGAAAAATGTATTCCAGCGAATGGAGACAGAAGCAATCAAGGTGATATTTGGAAACCTTTCATCTTGTGTTTTATGGAGTTCTATTCTATATATATATATATATATATATATATATATATATATATATATATATATATATATATATATATATATATATATAGTATACTGCCTTTTCTGTAACTTTTCTGATTCAGTACCTACCTGAAGAGAGAGACAGCAGTCTTTGAAATATAGTACTTACTTCCTATATTTTGGCGTTTTTATGGGCTCCTTTTATTAGATGGAATTCTGTTGCAACAGAACATTTTTACCAGTCATTATATATATATATATATATATATATATATATATATATATATATATATATATATATATAATATATATATATATATATATATAAGACTGGTAAAAATGATGGAATTCTGTTGCAACAGAACATTTTTACCAGTCTTATATATATATATATATATATATATATATATATATATATATATTATATATATATATATACTGGTAAAAATGTTCTGTTGCAACAGAATTCCATCTAACAAAAGGAGCCCATAAAAACGCCAAAATATAGGAAGTAAGTACTATATTTCAAGGACTGCTGTTTCTCTCTTCAGGTAGGTAATGAATCAGAAAAGTTACAGAAAAGGCAGTATTTATACCAAGAGATCCATCCACAGGTAGCCGTTTTACTAGGTCACCCCTGCTGATAATTTCTCTTTAATCTTCTTGAGCGTTGGTTGAAGGAAGATATATAATATAAATACATCCATACATATATTTATATGAATTTTTCCCCGTCACTGTGACATTTCTTGTATAATTAGAAACACTAAGCTGCAGATGTTTGACATTCAGTTCGCTCTATCTCGGAAATAACACCTAAGGGAGAATTATACCTGGAAATTGGTCCGTCACCTAATGGATTCGATCCACTGACATCTATTACTTCAAACTGTATAGATGAGTACTCTACCTCCCAACTCTCAAGAGCAGCGTAAGCTGGCACCGACTCTGCTGTACGTATGCCCTTGTACCCAAGCATCGACATCAACAAACCCATATCATGAAAGCCAACTGAGGCATGTTGCTACTCGTGAGTTTTCATTACGTCACCCTGACATTTTTATTTTATTTAATATTGAGTCACAAACATGAAGCGCTTAAGACAATGGGAAAAGAGTTGGACACCAAGACCAAGAGATCCAGAAAACTACTGAGGTGAAGCACAAGGATTTCTAGGTGGAATTGAGAGAAAACTCAAGTTTCATGAGGAAGACAATTCTGAGAGGTTGGACAGCAAAGTCGAAGAAAATGTGGCTTGGTATGGAGGCAGTTGAGTCGTGCTGCATTAGAGAGCTGGTTAGCTGAATTAGCTAGTGTGTTTGCATGTGCGTCTGTGAATTGAATTGAATGTAAACTTTAGTCCATGGGCCTAGCGAGAGAAGGTAGAAAGGAATGTGAAAGGAGGTATGGTAAAATTAATGAAAAGGGGTTGCAGCCAGGGGCCGAAGGGACGCTGCAAGGACCTTAAAGAGCACTGACGGCACAACCCCCCTATATGGAGATGTGTGTCTGTGTGTCTGTGTGTCTGTGTGTGTGTGTGTGTGTGTGTGTGTGTGTGTGTGAATGTGGGCTAGCGTAATTTAAAACTAACTTGACCAGACCACCACAGTGCACTGACGAACCTTTCGATCTCATTCCTTCCAGGTTGCAGTGACTGGAGACGTCATATTCGACAAGAACGAAATCGCCAACTGGGAGCCCGGCGCCCTCTCGGGTCTGATCTGCCACAAAAGGACGACGCTGGAGGAGAACACGTTCCGAGTCCATGATCCGACGGACATTGCTATGAACATATCAACAACTCCTTTCCACGCCTCCTGCGGCAATCCCCAGGTAACATCACATTAATCTCTTGAAGTAGCAACCTCCTGGTAATATTCCGTGCCCTCTTGCCATAATATTCCCGAGGCAATACTATATTCGTTAAGCATTGCTGTTAACTTCATGGTGATATCAACATACTTTCATGCTATATTTTTAGTTTTGACTAAAAATAAGAAAATTACATTTTTATGGATTTATGGTCCCTTAAAAGAGTTCAAAACAATTCAGTCTAAATGATGCTAGATGTATACCTAATGCGACATAAAGATATCTCATTAAGGGTGCCAAAATGATAATAATAAACAATATACAAAACGAAAGGTTAAGAAGAAGTATCCTGTCACTTAAAGAGAAATATGATGAAGTAATAATCTCATGGTTATTCTGCATAAGTCTTTGGCAATAATAGAATGACATATTCACCGCTCAGAGCAAGGGCCAAGTAATACTATACATACAAGGTGTCCAAAAAGTGCCAGTACCATTCTGAGCAATAAATACTTGTAATGGTACTGGGACTTTATGGACACCCTGTACTTCCTTAGACCGCATTCTGAAGATAATATGACACACCCTCCCCAATTGGCAATTTCCAAATCATACAACAAGCTTTTTGCAAGATCAGTCGCCAAGAAATAAGAATTAGTCGTTTGCAATAGCAATTCCCTGGTAACACGGCGCCTAATAGTTTGTAATATAGCAATCTAAGGGTAATACTTCTCATTTTCTTGTAACAGTAATCTCCAGGTAACACCACATACTTGGCCCAAATTAATATGTCGTCGTTGCACGCGACACAAAATACTCTCCAGAAACAGCAACCAAGGTAATAGGTAATCGTAATAGCAATGTCATCGTAAAGAGGTGTACTGTGAGAAATAGCCGCAAGTTGCGGAATTTATTCCAAGCCGGTGAGGTGCATAATTTACATTCTAAATGATGTGGTAGAAAGCTTTTTAAAAGCATCCACAACTTGATGTTCTCAGTGTGCTACCTCATCAGAAGAAGTAATTTATTTTAATAACATGTTTGCTTTGTTTCGTGACATCTAAAAATCACTGTCGAATAAGAGAGAGAGAGAGAGAGAGAGAGAGAGAGAGAGAGAGATGCATTCCAGTTATACAGGGTGTCCATAAAGTCCTAGTGCCATTTCAAGTATTTATTGCCTATAATGGTACTGGGACGTTATGGACACCATGTCTGACAAAAGGATATTAAATGGTAAAATCGACCTACTTTGATTTTCCCAGCTGTTTTTAGTCATCAAGCCCCTGCAACCTCTGGCCCTCCAAATCGACTCGACGTCTTCGTGGATTCTCGGAGTGCTCCTGCTACTGATCGTTGTAGGAGTGGTCATGGCTGGTGTCATTCTCCACCAGCGCCAGAACCTGGCGTTGCATTACTACAGGAACCGAGGGAGGCTGCCTCTGCCTGGCCTCAGGGAACGGAAGGTTTCGCAGGAGAACCTTCCAAACGGGGCCGAGATCGACCCTTCTTGTGAAGTCACAGAAGAAGGCGGAGAAGGAGAGGGAGGAGGAAGAGATGGAGGAGTATCGAATCCCATATATGTTGATGTTAACGAGAGGAGCTAGACAAATTTAATTTGTCTGGCTTTAGTAGGCAGCCTGCTCTGTAGGATCTAGCAGGTATTAGTCCCTTTTTTTTATTAATATAACAAATGTCTTTCTGTTCATTTATGATCAAATGTTCGTTTGATCGACTGGGAAATAGTGATTTTTCTTATTTGCTTTATACTTAATTAAAAACACTTTATTGTACATTAGTGAATAAATGTTCATTTACGTTCAAACTTTCTTTTGATCGACTGAGAAATAGTGATTTTTTATTTGCTTTATACTTAATTAGTGAATAAAAATTAGAGCTTTTTTTCACAAAAGGATAAAGTCATCTTTTCTTTAAAGAAATTATAATTTCCCAAGCAATTACTGTGATTGTGTAAAGGAATGAAAGAAGATTAAAGTCTTCCAACAACAGTGATCCCACAATTATGTGTTTGTTATTTTTTTTTCTTTAAATTCCTAGTAACCTCAAATCAATCATGATGTCCATCGGTTAGTCCCATTTTTGTATGCCAGATACAGTTTATGATTGCCAGAATAAATTGTTCATCAGTATTATGACGGTACTTTATTATTCATCTCTTTATTCTAATCAAGGATGATCTATTTTTAACAGTTTTCTTCCTGAGCAGCTCATTTAATAATACTCCGAGTGACGCGGCCTTTATGAAGTGCCGCTTCCAACGCCTTTTAGTTAATGTTGAAGTGAAACAGACGGATATATTCATTTCCATTTCATTACCACAAGGATTTGATTTTTTCCAGTCACCATATACTGAAGGATTTGGAAACAAATGATAGATTAATAAGAAGTAAAGAGTAAAAGTGGCAAAGGTCCAAGAGAGTCATCCTGCTGAAATTCGGACGCATGAGGTCCAAGGTGAGACAGTTATCATGATTTGGAAAAAAAGACAGCAACAGATATTAGAGGCAGTTCTCGTTTATAAACGTGAAGAGCAAAAGAAACAAAGGTCCAAAAATAAAATCCTCTTTCATTCTGGACATGAAAGTGTAAACCGCAAATGAAACAACAACAATTTGCCCCAGTAAAGGTTAACCCTAAACCCCATATTTTATAGGTAAATAATTCTTCAAACCGAAATCGAGAGAAGCAACCATAACATACCATGGATATGGTACTTTAATTTTTGGTCAAGAGGTACCTCCTTATTTATGGTGGGGTTTTCTTATATCACCATCCGGCATTTAAATGCCACGTTGTCATTCTTGACTGCTGTCAAAATATTACAGATCGGAATCTCTTTATGCCTTTCGGATTTTCTCTCTTTTTCTTCGTTATTTGCGATGTTTCCCTCTCTCGGGCAGATGAGAGTTTGTCCTCGGCGTCATTTCATACCGCAGGCGGGGTAGTTGCCAAGCAACTATTTTGTCGCACGTAGTTTCATGTCTCTGTTTCCAAATTCCATGGCCAATGCCAGTTAAGTTTGTTTACAGTTGGTCTGAGTGCTACAAGTGATTGAATTCCAGGACTTCATTGTATTCCTTCTTTTTTTCCTGTTACAGATTTGTAATTAGATTAATTAACAGATATTCCAAGATGCCTAAACCAATGAAAAAAAAGTGAAACCTAACAAAGTTTGCAAATTTCAGTGAAAATTCATCGGTAGAACCATAGTTATTCAGTGAAAAGCCTGTTGACACAACCAGTGGTAAATACTGTATTATGAAATGTGATCAGATTGAAGGTAAATGGTCTGTCCCTATTGTCATATAAATTCTGATATTGATATGAAAGTATTTTATAAATTAGGGCTACTTGACTGTTCCGTCTTTCTTATGAGCAGGTTTGAGATGAATATACATGATGATAGCATGTGTAAATCAAGTTTTTTACCATTAACTAATATAGTAGTGATTATAACATTGTTGAAGGGGTTAGGGTACTATTTCCACTTGGTCAGTATTTATTTTTGGAGGGTGTTTTTAAGTCTGTGTGCTTTGCATAGTATTCTAATGATTTTTACAAGTTTATTTTCTTTATTTCAACGTTCTTCCATTCCACATACTAACGTAGCACTTGGAGCTAACATTTGTAGTTTAGAGAGGGAATTAGGCCAAATTATTAATCTTTGTTGAGTTCACTTCACTCAGAAACCATTGAAAAGTTCCTTTCCTTCAAAAGCAAATTACCCTTAGCTGTTCAAAAATTCGTATAGATATCCTATTTTCTTTTGAGTTTTTTATTTTTTTTAAATCAGATTTTTATAAAATACTTAAAACTTTTACAAATGCAAGATATAGAGAGAGTCTCTGTATCAATCTTATCAATATTTGAAAAAAAAAATAAGGTCAGATTTTTTGGGGTTTATGGCCCCTTAACAGTTCAAAACAATTCAGTCTGAATGATGCTGGATGTATACCTAAAGCGGCATAAAGATATCTCATTAAGGGCGCCAAAATGATGATAAACAATATCAAATCGAAGGGTTAAGAAGATGTATCCGGTCACTTGAGGAAAAAACTATGAATTTCTGTAACTTATATAATTACGTAACTTATATAATTAGGGAAAAGTGGCTACAAATTCCCTTCTTACATGATGTTACTTTATAATTCAGCTTAGAATGTTATCCTCCAGCCTTCAGGGATACTATAAATTATTTAAAATACTCTTGACATAATTCATTTCGGTTTTGTTGCGGAGATGGGGGTGGGAGGTGGTAGGTGGGGGGGTTGAAGAAAGGAGTCTGTCCCTGGACTCAGGTTGCGCTGTACAAGTCATGAACTCACTGCTTCTCTTCTTAATTCCCATGACTCCTGCAACGCAACCATAAGGCCTGTATCGACAGAATGCATACGGAAGCATGCAGTGAAAACAAAATTTATTAATCTGTTAAGCAATCGTAAAAAATGAACGAATGTCACAATTCTTTTATTTTATAAATATATATTTTGTATAGATAACGACATCCTTACTAAAATGAGTGTAGTAATTATTGGTTGGATGATGGTGAGACTAATATATGTATGTGTGTGTGTGTTATTGTGTACTCAAAGGGTGAGATAGAGAGAAAGTAATAGACAATATGATAGAATAGTAGTCAATATGACATTGATTGATTGCTTGACCAAGATGCGTGTGCTTTTTGCGTGTGAGTGTGATATGAAGATTCGCTTACCTCTATTGAGGTTACTCCTTTGTTTATCGTCAGCTTTCTCCATTTTGTGTGGTTAGGAGTCGTATTGCAAATGCATATCTGCAACGAGGCGTACAAAGTAACATGGCGCCCATGACAGCGACGGAAAATTCCGCCTCCAACAATTATTATTATACAGTGAGTACTTTTTACACTGCAAGTGTTGCAGCCTTATCATTGCGTTATCTCCGGACACGCCAAAGATACTATTATCGACAGAAACACGTCGAAGAAACAACAACAAACTGCTATTGTAGTCGTTACGTCAAACCTCGCTATCGTTTACATTATGAGCTCTCTTGTTATCTGCTGGTATTGAAAAATATCATGGAAAATAATTACTGGCTGCTCTATGAGCAAGAGCCCGTGCTGGCTTAAAAGGCTAGTTCAGTTAAAAACAACTACGTGGAAAACGGCATTTTATTGCGCATTGTAAATTACGGAGAAGTATTGCGGAGGATGGGGGATGGGGGAAGAGTGAGAGATGATGAAAACAGCTATAAAGAAGAGGTGAGAGAGAGAGAGACGCTTGATTTTGTAGTAGTCTTGCTGACTCGTGCGACTTTGCTTTATATTACCAAAACTTAGGGTGTGGTGTCTAGTACTCTGCGACAAAGTACCATTTCGATCAAATAATTCGTTTGAAAGATATTTGAGAAAAACGATGACTCACCGTCCCTGAAATTGATAGTATAGTGGTTCTTAACCTAATTATTACCACACCCCTTCTAAGAGTTGGTACATTCTTTCACGCCCCCCTTGCATCTATGAGTAAAATTCACTCCCAGATTTAAAGGAAAATTTTTAAAAAATGAGAAAGAGAGGTTTCGAGGGGTAGGAAGGGAGGTCAATAATTACTAGAGTAGTAGACTCTAAGGAAAGTAACGTTATAAGACGATACTTTTGCATTTTTTCATAAACTTCTGAATATTAGTTCCTCACTTTTGCTAAGAGAATAACGAATATAATAAGATAATATATATTTTTTTTTTTTCATTTTTTCCTAGGGCTCCGCCTCCCCTGGAAATTGCTGACGCCCTCCTTATGGGGGCGCGTCCCCCAGGGTCAGAACCACTGCGATAGTAGCTCCAGGCATAATAGGGACTGGCGTTGGACGGTTGGAGTAGGGCTTAAATTATATTCGAAAGAATTGACATTGGTGTACGTTGCAGTTCTTAGACTTGACTTCGGAATAGATTGACGAGAAGGCAGTTTACTTATCATGTCAGTTTTATTCATTTTTTTACACAGTTCTCCCTGGAGATGTAAAAGTTCAAAACTCGAATTTGTCTCGAGAATAATCCTGAGTTATTGTGATTTGAGAAGGCTGTATTTACGAAAGTGAAAATGACAAAATCCTCTTCGTACTTAATACTGACGGCACTACACTTACGTGCTATTCTAATCTTAAATGTAATTACCTAAAGCTGCAAACTCGTAGTTCCGTCAGTGGACCTCATGCGGTGCACTGTAGGCATTACTTAAGGTTCTTTGCAGTATGCCCTCGGCCCCTAGTTGCAACCACTTTCGTTATTTTTACTGTACCTCCTTTCTTATACTCTTTCTTCATCTTACTTTCCACCCTCTCCTAACACTTGATTCATGGTGTAACTGCTTTGAGGTTTTCCTCCTGTTACAATTTTGAAACCTTTTACTGTCAATTTCCATTTCAGCACGGAATGACCTCATAGGTCCCAGTGCTTGGCCTTTGGCCTAAGTTTTATATTCAACTCAATTCAACTCGTGTCATTGATCTAAAAATTGAAGTGCATTTTCATTTTCGGGTCTGGCATAAAATGCATTCCGATTCAGTTTGATGTGGGTCATTTCATTTAATTTGATTGAACAGGTTCTGTAAACTGTTTATCGGCAGTGTTTGCAAAGATGAGATATTTTACGACGAACTTGAACCTCTAATATTGAAATTCCCATGTATTATAAAAGTTCTACTTAACACACCAGCTTCATTCAGTCACTAAAATTAATATCGTTTATGGAGGACGTTAGTATTACAGTAATGTTGTTTCTCAGCAAAGTTCAGTACATTCTCAGTGCATCATGATGATAATAGGTCTTCCTAATACAACATAACGAAGACACATGTTGGCGAGCACTAGCATCTGTGTGAAATGATCATCACAATCATTATCGGTATTCATATACGGTAAAAGATTATTTATGAAAAAAATTATCAGAAAAATGTCAGCTCCATTCCTAAGCTGGGTATTTCCTTTCTTGTCAAATATATTTATTATATAACTACCTCGTTCGTTAATCCGCACAAGCACTGGAATTTTATGTACAAATTTATTTCACTAATGTGCAAATTTTATCTGACATGAATTTTAGCTTTTATTATTACCGAATCTCAAGCCCTACGGCATGGGATGTTAAACAAATGTGAGGAATTTCTGCTTCTACTCTGCAGTTACAACAATGATGATGACACTTACAGTATAATTAATAGAGTTTATCAGCACAGTTACTGGAGTTGCATCGCCGCGCCCTAAAACACTAGAGGATTTTTACTGGATCGGGTGTTGTGGGTTGCTTACTCGCCTAACAATCTGGTAGCCCGAGTTAAGCGCCTGCCTGCCGCCAACAGGGAACCAGAGGAATTTATTACACATTTATTTCTCGATGCAATATGGTTCGAATCCCACAATAAGCTGCAGGTCCCGTCGCTAAGTAACCCATCTGTTCCTAACCATGTAATAAAAAAAAAAATCTAATCCCTCTGGCCAGCCCTAGGAGAGCCGTTAATCAGCTCAGTGGCCTGGTTAAACTAAGATATACTTTACTTTTATTTTCATTGAGGTCCCTACGTACATATCTAAAGATGCTGGTGTTTATTCCACTTGCTCTAGAACATTAACGGTACCTAATTATTCATGTGCATGTATGTCAACAGCCTCACGAGATATTTGTTTTCTTAAACGACTAATTCCTTAGTTTTCCAACACTGGAAAAAATATTAAGTATATCTTAGTGGTACCAAACCACCGAGAGCGCCTCATTGGCGTGGTTGGTATGGTCTTTGCCTGTCACCTCGGTTGCCGCGAGTTACATTCTCGGGCATTCCATTGAGGTGTGAGAGATGTGTATTTCTGGTGATAGAAGTTCACTCTTGACGTGATTCGGAAGTCACGAAAAGCCGTTGGTCCCGTTGCTGAATAACCACTGGTCCCATGCAACGTAAAAACACCATACAAACAAACAAACAAACAAACCAGACCACCGAGCTGAATAAACAGCTCTCCTAAGACTGGTCTGAAGAATTAGAATTTTTTTTAACGTGACTAGGATCCAATTGATTTCTTAGCAAAGGGACCCACAGCTTATTGCGGGATCCGAACCACATTATAGCGCGAAATGAATTTCCCAACACAGGAAATTAGGATTTTAGTCCATAGGACTTTCTCCTACTTGGTCATTCTCGTCTTTTTCCAATATTTCTATATTTGAAAGGAGCATCGGCTGTTACGTTTCTGAAGCTTCGCGGTCCACAGTCTTTTTGATATTCATCTCCTTTCGAGAGCGCACTTGTCATTTTTTTCATTTCCCTTAATGTAAAAAAAACATAGTTGGGTCATCTTTTTGAAGGGCTGACGTTCTTACTGTACTACCACCTGATTTTTCATCATAATTTTTTTTTTTTCTTTTAAATTCGGTATCGTTTTGACGTGTAACTAAGTCAACACTTATAACCTCTAGGGTAATACTCGCATATCCTCTTGAACATATGATTCTGCGGAATTTAGCCACAGAAGTTCATTCTTTTTTTTTCGCTTACTCGGGGAATAAGGCTTCAAACTACTTTGTTTTTCTTCTTCTTCTTCTTGCTCTTCTTCTTGTTGCTGTAGTTGTTATTGTTGGGGGGGTAGGAAAGCCTAAGATGTTCTGAGAAAGGTGTTTCGCATTGAGTTAAAGATACAGAAATTTCAGATAGGATATTTATGATTTATTCATTAGAGTGAAAATGTAAAAAATAAATAATGTGCATGTTAATCACTACAGAAAATTTATTTGTAATCAAATATAGCATAGTTATTTTAATTTTCTTTGGTGAAACAACGCTCTTATTTGACCATGGATTTTAAACACGCGCCCCCGAGTAAGCTGGAGGTCGGATCACGCCTTGTTTTATTTGTTTCCATACCAATCTGATGTTGAAATTTCTCTCGATATTTCCCACGGAATTGTTTGCTGATAATAACACAAATAACAATAATGATTTTATTTATGGTGTGCTTCAAGTTTAACATTCTTTCTCTCGTTGAAATGCGCTCAAATAAGTTAAGGAGTTTCTTAAGTCAAGAGTGCTGAAAGAAATGTAAAATAGCTGACGGCCTCGTAATTGCAGCTCTCGGGACCTTCAGAAGAAGATTAGCACAGTATTATGCGCGTAATGGAACTGACTTTTGAGATCACTTATTCCAAGATTAGTTTGATCTTTCAAAAATGGCCATTATCCAACAACTTATGCAGCAAATAGATTGTAGTTATTTTCACATATAAGAACTGTCTCAGGTGCATTACAAACCTGTAAGAGAAACTGGCTTTTGAAAAATTTATATTTTCAACTTGAAAAGTGTTTCTTCGTCGTCATATATTCCGATTTTTTATTGTAAAAAAAAAAAAAATTTTTTACCTTCTGAAAGCGAATTTTTTGAGATTTGCCTTCATTTCTCCTTCACTTGCTAATGAAATATCCAGTTAGGTCAAAGCATCGAGTAGTACATATCCGACTGAGCTGTCAGTTGTCGAATCTAGGCCTAACCAGATTCTGTGTTGCTTAGTATATACCTCATCGGGCCAGCCATATCTTTAAAAAAGGGGTTGGAAGAGGCCTTCAAACTCAAATCGACAAGAACAGGGCGGAGCCAAGTGGACCGATGACGTTAGCCCTTGAAATCGATTGAGGCTCCTATATTTAAGCGGCAAAAACCACCAGGTTATACTTACCAAGAAAACGTCGCCAAAGGAGATCTACTGCAATTGCCTCCGTTCGACATGACTCGCCTCGCTCCCGTGAGGGAAGCGCAGATTACTCTTTTCTTCTTCTTCTTCTTCTCGTTCTTCCTTGATGCCGGACGAACACATCCGTCAGGTGTTTCAGCTTCCCTTGTCGAAAGCCCTGTGACTACCACGTCTTTCGAGGAGGACTGGTATGAACTGAATTCTACCGAAGGCTGTGATCGAGGATGCGCCGAAGAAGTCGCAGACGCCCGGGGAGCGAATCGTCGTCGACAGAGTCGACACAACGATCTCGCTTCGACACGAGGAACCAAAGGCAGTCGGAGCAAGCCCCAAAATCAACATATACTTGAGCGACGACGACGATCAAATGGAATGATGGTTCCCGCGAACATTTCAGTCCCTAATGTAAGTATTTGGTCAGAAGCCATAGGTCTTTTACCAATATGTTTTTTCCTCTTGTCTGAGACTATATCATTTTATTTCTTTAATTTTTTTGACAGGGGGTAGGTGAATACCTTATGCTCGACGTTTTAGAGGGAATATATATATATATATATATATATATATATATATATATATATATATATATATATATATATATATATATATATATATATATATATATAGTTCTTAAATCTCTACTTCTTGTTTAGCAAATTTATGCAGTTTTAAGTAGTACTAGCAAATAGGCAAAACATCATGGGAGATACATGGAAAATACGAGTGTGGAAAAATAAGCAAGCCAAGAATAAGTTTCTATAATCTTAGACATATTCACATACACTCATAAATACATCGACACGCAGATATGTAGGCTGATATATATATATATATATATATATATATATATATATATATATATGGATATGTATTTATATATATATAGTATATATATATATATATATATATAGTAATTTATGAGTTAATGTAGCATTTCAGAATATTAATACAATGAAAAATATACTTATAAAGAACTCGCCCCAGAGTAATAAAGGATGTGTAGTGTACACCGATCCCCATGTAAATCCTGTGATAACTTTCATATTGGTCAAACTGGAAGAACATTGAAAAAAATAGAACAGCATAAAGTATGCGTAAGAAAAACCCAGGTGAACAGTGGAATTTTTGTACATGTCAGTGTAAGCAATCATATAATCAATTGGACAGGTGCAAAAGAGATAGTTTATTCTAATAATACACTGGAAAAAATGTCTCTGAGACTTTTATCAGAGAAAATGTTTCTAAGACCGTGAATATCAGTCTGAACTTGATCCGTTATTTTCAAAACAAATGTGTAAGAGGTATAAATTTTAAGGAAGGTAACTGAGAGATGGAGAAAAAAGGGAAACTGGTTCCAACTACGTATGTAGTATATATATATATACACACACACACACACACACATGTGTATATATATATATATATATATATATATATATATATATATATATATATATATATATATATATATATATATATATATATATGTGTGTGTGTGTGTGTGTGTGTAAATAAAATATTGGGCCATAAGTGACAGTGTTTCTCCATTTTAATCCTTATGCTTGGGAAGCAATAGCAGATATTGTTTGGGCCTACTCGCCAAGACATCCAAAGTAAATCCCTTAAGGTACTGGACTTATTCTTGAAAAACAAAAACAAAAAACAAGATCAACAGACAATATTAAGTTCAAAAAATCCCTTCGTAACTTGTGACAAGACGCTTTTATCGAGCAAGATAGAACGAAAAGAAGTATAACTTGATGTTAGTGTAGCGAATTCTTTTATAGTTTTTTTTTTCTCAGGTATTCCATTGTTATTCCTTTTCCGAGGTCATTTACAATCCTTTCCCGAATCTCTCACGGGACAATCCTTCCTTTCTACACTGGACCTGAGACCATTTCAAATACATTTTTTTTCTATTCTCGCTCCTCCCATAAAGGGATAAGTACACATACGTGCATATACATACATACGTACGCGCACACAGATTACCACGGGTACTTGTATGATGACCAACACCTTAATGAGGGATGTCGACCTCTACCAGACCACCTCTAATCGTAATGACCCAAAGGCGACCTCTCTTGACCGAGAGTCCTTTTGGGAAAACTGGGAACGTAGTTCAAAATATGCGTCATGTTTTATTGTTTCTAAGCATTGATGACAATATTACCGGGTGCAAAAATATTACAAGAAGTCTGAATATTAGAAAAAGTAAATTCAAACTTTATTATTTGAGCGTGTTGTAGGTTGTTAATGCATTCGTTTACAAAAGAGAGAAAACAATTTATTGTGCAAAAAAGCAAAAAAACAAAACTTACAAAGTACAGCAGAACAGGCAACCCGGGCGCGGTAAGGGTATATATAGATGAAAGCCCTCTTGAATGAATAGCATTGGCTGTGGTATATTATACATACCTTTTCTACCCTATTGATGACTAGACAAACGTCATTCATCAGGGCTGATATGGTACTCAGGTAGTATTACAAAATATAAATACTTACAGATAACTATATAGGGAAATTACAATATGTTAAGTAGGAATTGTCCATTAAAAGATTGCACTGCAAGATTTGTCTTAAATATTATAAAATATGGAACTTTTATATATGCTGTTCAATAAAAAATAATATGAAAGTTTGCTATACAAGATATACATTTTATCAGATTTCTGTCCAGGTAAGAAAAAAAACAAGAAGCTGTAAATACTTCGTTTCCAGCAGTCTGTTTGTTCGTATGTACTGTACTGTCTTGCCGGCATATATCAGGTCAATTTCAACCACTTCGAATCGGTCTACTGACTATGGCTTAGCAATAAAGCCCATACCGGTCAGGATTGACTACCATTTTCCATTTCATCCCTGTGGTATTTGATATATCAATATCAAGTATAGAGTACTTTATGTGTGTGCGCGTGCGTGTGTAGTTGATTATAATGACTCGGCACAGTGATTTATATATCAATATCAAGTATAGAGTACTTTATGTGTGTGCGCGTGCGTGTGTAGTTGATTATAATGACTCGGCACAGTGATTTATATATTACTCATTATTGTCGGGAAAAAATAAAAGATTGGTTTTAGGTCCTGACCTGCTTCGACGTTATATCCAGGTAATTGACGAAGGACTGATCCATAGTCGCAGATATTCACAATGCACATGAGCAGACACTACAAACAAACAAAGAAAATGAGATGGAACGAATGATCAAGGAACTAACTCATAATACAGGGTGTCCATAAAGTTCCAGTACCATTACAAGTATTTGTTGTTCAGAATGGTACTGGGACTTTATGTACACCCTGTATTTCCGAAGACGCTTAGAACCGAGAGTAAATTACTTTAAATGTGAGCTGCATCTATGACAGTTATTTTGTACCACAAATTAAACTTGTTAATTATTTACTGTAATATCCACATCTAGATTCATATTTCGAGAGAATAATGATCCATTAAATTACTTAATTTCAAAGGGACCAAGACGGGTATGTATGATAAATGACGCTTAATGATGATGAAATAACGAAATATGATAGAGTATGTGTTTGGCTCTCACGTTTTCTTTGAATAATACGTAGCCCACTTCATACACGAAAGATTTTCTCTTTAGTATCTAAAACTCATTAAGGCAGATTTGGCTAATTGCGCCAGTATGTTATTAATCATCCTACGTACAAGTGACCTCAGTTTTTGCAATATTACATGTTAAGAAACTTAAACCCTATTCATTTCTGTTCGACCCCGTTTGATATTTTTCGATCACACTTTCCTTTAAGTATATTTGATAAGCAGAGATTCCTATGACGAAAATTTTAATTAATTCCAGAGAATTGTTAAAAGCATTGAAGCTCTAGAGGTTGAGGGAGTAACCTAATTTTCCCTTGAAGTGATTAAGAATAAATGAGGAATGGTTTTACCGTACCTCCGTTCATATTCTCTCTTCAGTCTTACTGTCCACCCTCTCCTATCAATTGTTTCATAGTGCAACTGCTTTGAGGTTTTCCCCCTGTTACACTTTTCCAACCTTTTACTATCAATTTCCATTTCAGCGCTGAATAACCTCATAGGTCCCAGTGCTTGGCCTTTGACCTAAATACTATATTCACTATATTCACCATCTAAAGATTAAGGACGCGTCTCAGAACACAACATATTCTGTACACCAGAGCTTTGCACTCCTCGAGACATTTCATTCAGTCTCTCTTCTTCATCATTAGAATATCCCTCATTTTATGACCTTCAGATAATCGGCCTCTTGAATTGTTATCGCATGGTAAGACAACTATTGCTTTCATGCCAAGATCACTTTACATCCTGTCACAGATTTGACCTTTAGGAAGCTATCATTTCCTCCGTGAATGTGCTTTACCTGTTTATCTCATATTATTTCATTTACTCCCAGCAGAATGGCCTCTTGGCTAGAAACGGACCAGTGGCTGCGGTCGTCAATGTTTATCTACGTCAGTGCACCCTTGCCATTTTCTACGAGGAAGGACTTGACTTGTATGCACTTCAGCTGAGGAAATCAATTGCTCATCTACCCGTCAAGGTACGTCAGCCTGGCAGTGTAATCTGAAAAATTGCGGAATTAGGAGTAAGAGAACCCTTGAACATTGTCTGAATAGATATATGCAAATACGGCGCAACACCGTAAGGGGGTAGTGCCGTCAGTGGACCTCATGCGGTGCACTGTAGGCATTACTTAAGGTTCTTTGCAGCGTGCCTTCGGTTCCTAGCTGCAGCCACTTTCGTTACTTTTACTGTATACCTCCTTTCATATCCTCTTTCTTCATCTTACTTTCCACCCTCTCCTAACACTTAATTCACAGTGCAACTGCTTTGAGGTTTTCCTCCTGTTACACATTTCGAACCTTTTACTGTCAATTTCCATTTCAGCGATGAATGACTTCATAGGTCCCAGTGCTTGGCCTTTGGCCTAAATTCTGTATTCAACTCAACTCAAATACCGCGCAAGACTTTCGCTATCGGAAAGAAGTAAAATCTGTGCAAGACTTACTTGCCTATGTATAAAGTGCAGCCCGCCCGATACTCTAAATAACAACAACAACAACAAAATAGAAAATAAAAACATTATAGTTAGTTATCATTTGTCAAACGAAATCTACAGTGGTCAAAAAGGTAACAAGAAATAAATTTACAGTCATAGGACTTTAGCTTTACAAAGCTAAAGGTTGATAAGTACCTTTTTTGTTCTTTAGCCCGGCGGCATAGTTAACAACTTTGTTTTACTAGACATAGTGGTATTAATGAAAACTCTTGATTTCAATTTATCACTCGCATAATAAATAAAAGCACGAATAGAAATATCTAGCTATTCAAAACATTGGGTCTCATTACAGTTGTGTAATACCGCAGTACGCCCATCTGTCGCTAAATTCACGAGCATTTAGGAATGTTCCGCTTTAGTTGGGGTCTGTAAAGTTAGTTTTCAGGCAAGGATTCTATTTTTTTTTTTTAATGTAATTAAGTTTACTTGATTGAAGCGTGTTAGAACAAATTAGTCATAGCAAAATGTCTTAATTGCGAGCTTAAGCTAGCCAGAAAAAAATAGCAATACTTTGCCATTAAAATGCTACTGAACAAAATTTTTTTGGTAGATATACATTTCTGACACTATAAAACTATGGTCAATGTTTTTCACAACGTTATATTAGTTTAATAAAATTGTAAAATAATTTTGAGCACGTAAGCCTAAGCCAATTTTTTTTCTAATCCATATCATGTTGGAAGACATACGATGGAAATGGAAGTGCAGGGTAGAAGGAAGAAGGGAAGACCAAGAAAGAGATAGCGTGATTGTGTAGGGGAAGATATGGAATTAGAACGAGGCACAGGACAGAAATCGATGGAGACGACTCATTCGCAATGGCGACCCCATATAAAAATGGGTTTAAGCTAGGAAGAAGAAGAAGAAGATCAAGGACTTGCTTAGTCATAAGTTTCCTTGAGCTGTCAATGAGAAATTAGTTTTCGTGCTAGGATACTTATTTGCATGTGGTTTGGTAGCTATACATAGACTCAACTCCACGTATAGTGTGCAAACCTATTCTTATTCGAAGTTGGGTGGTCTGAGGTCTTGTTCCTCTTGAAATCTCGGACTCGAGAACACCCAGTTATGGCATTTCTTTTGCCAGACTCCTCCCAGTTGACACTGAAGCCGAAGTATTGGTACGTTCTGCGAGGATTTTGGTGTTGCAACTCTGCACTCGAAATAGATTTACAGTGTGGATTAGAAGGCATTCACACGTCTATTGTTACTGTTGTAACAGGTGTAGATTTAGAATTAGAAGTCATTCACACGTCTATTGGTACTGTTGTAACAGGTGTAGATTTAGAATAAGTAGTCATTCACGCGTCTATTGGTACTGTTGTAACAGGTGTAGATTTAGAATTAGAAGTCATTCACGCGTCTATTGGTACTGCTGTAACAGGTGTAGATTTAGAATTAGAAGCTATTCACACGTCTATTGGTACTGTTGTAACAAGTGTAGATTTAGAATTAGAAGGCATTCACACGTCTATTGGTACTGTTGTAACAGGTGTAGATTTAGAATTAGAAGGCATTCACACGTCTATTGGTACTGTTGTAACAGGTGTAGATTTAGAATTAGAAGTCATTCACACGTCTATTGGTACTGTTGTAACAGGTGTAGATTTAGAATTAGGAGGCATTCACACGTCTATTGGTACTGTTGTAACAGGTGTAGATTTAGAATTAGGAGGCATTCACACGTCTATTGGTACTGTTGTAGCAGGTATAGATTTAGGTACTGTTGGCCTATTAAGCAATAACCATGTAAACTTGAAAAATGCATCGCACAAAATCCATCATAAAAAATTATATGAGGACCAATTTGCAACTGGCTATGTACAACTGTTTTGGAGGAAAAGGTGGAGACCCACAGACACACATACTTTTGCAGACTTTCTCGAATATGATTTTAATGAGTAAATAAATTCTGATTTTAGTGGGTTCTTTTTGCTTACTCTGGTTAGTTGGCAAACTTGATAATTTTTAGTTAAATTCAGTTGACCCATGAGCTTGATTTTATCATTTCTCTTTTATTCACAGATCTACCTCATTACCCCAGAAACACTGCTGAGAGAAGACAGCTGGAAGATGAATCAGTGTGATGGATACATTGTTCTTCTCTCCAAGGGTGCAACCTTTATCCAGCATGCTGCAACTGACCACTACTTCAACACCCCCTACGATGGACCTGACGACCACCCCCCACACTACTGGAATTACCGAGCCAAATTTGTTATTGTCCTCGTGTCTGATAATAATGTCCCACTCCCAGTTGACATAGCCAGCTTGTATAACTTTAAGAAAACAGAAAACCTACTCATATTGCAAAAAAGCGGAGCTCATGTGCTCGTTTGGACAAACATCCTTTATTCAGAACATTCTGTCATCACTCTGGCTGATACCTGGAGGGGCGGTGCTTTCATTAGAGGCACAGAACTCTTCCCGAACAAACTGAAGAACTTAAAAGGAGCGATCATCAAAGTGGGTACGTTCGAGCATGCCCCAAGTGTCACCTACCAACGCGACGCTGACGGACAAATCCTTAAGCGAATGGGGGTGGACATGGGGGTAGTGCTTGCGCTTGCTCAGGCGAAAACCTTTCGAATCGAATTCGTCGAGGTCAGCTCTTCGGAGAAGTGGGGCACAAAGTACAGGAATGGCACTTGGGACGGCCTCATGAACAAAGTTCTCTACGAACACGTCGACATTGGGATCTGCAACGTCTTCACTGACCATTTCCGCTGGATGGAAGTTGATTTCTCTTACCCTTACAATTTTATGCCTGCTTGCTTTGTGGCTCCATCCCCCAAACCTGTCATTAATTGGCAGTCTCCGTTGCTCCCTTTTGCTTGGGACACCTGGATATCCATAGGAATATCTCTTCTCGTGTGTGGAGCATTAGTCTATTTGGTGGCCTCCTTCAGCCACAGCCCAGAAGCGAGAGATTTCCAGAGCCTGTCATATAATTACCTTTACATTGTTGGTGCATTCACTGTGCACCCTCTAACACTGGGCCCTCGTTTCCCGCCTTCCCGCTTGCTTCTTGGGTTCATTTGGTTATTCAGTCTCATTATATCCACAGGATATTCAGCCAACCTGGTGGCTTTTCTCTCCGTCGTAAGAATGTCCCAGCCCATAGATACCATCGAACAGCTGGTGTCCAGCGGCTTGCGAATTGGAGGGCACTCGTTCTGGAAAACGCAGTTTTCAGCTGCACCAGAGCAAGCTGTTCTTGATCTGGTGGACAAGCTGGAGTCAGATGTGGATTTTTTCACCGTTTTCAACGATGTCGAGAAAGGTAAGTTTGGTTTTGTGGAGAATCAAGAGTTTCTCCAACTGCAGCAGGGTTCCCGATTTACGTATGGAGGGATAGCAACGATACGTCTAGGACGGCAGTGTCTTATCAACTTCAACATAGCCATGATCCTCCCTAGAAAGTCTCCTTTAACCAACAGCTTCAACACTGACCTGCTACGTATCTACGAATCCGGAATTATGAAGAAATGGCAGGAGGAGGTAGTTGTGTTCTTTCGCCAACAGTATCTAAGTAAATTACTAAGAGCTCCATCAGACTCTAGAAGCAAACCCATCGGTCTGGGGCAACTCCAAGGAATTTTCTATTTCGTGGGAATCTCTTCTGTGCTTGGATTTTTTATCCTGATTGCCGAGAACATTATGAAAACAACGCCGTCTGGTCCATCTCCATGATTCCTAGAAAAATCACTCTAGGAATTTAGATTGATTTTGGTTTTGAATACTGAAATAAAAATCAATGTGTTGAGAAAGTGTTAATGTCGCAATAAAAAGCTATGAACTCATGGTTTTGTGTAAATTTGCTTAAATGCCATCCAAAACGAAAAACAAGACCGTAGCATTGTTACAATTATTAACTGGTCAGTTTCTAAATCTTGCATGGTTGGTGACCGCACTTCACAGCCCTGGTAATTTTCTTTAGTTATTGTTCCCTCATTTATTGAAGATTGCCCTCATTTATTGAAGATTGCCGAGAGACATCGTGCTGATATGCTCCAGAAATTCCTAAATAACTACCAAGCGCGACGAAGAGGTTAGAACACACCTGATGAGTGATGACTCGCCCTCTGTGGCCGGTAAAAAAGACCACTAAAAAAAGAAAAAAAAAAGCACATTAATTTATGGTAGCCGGTAATCAAGTCTCAGAGGGAATAATTCATAGACTTCTTGGTGTGTCATTATTTTTACGATATTTACGGTCTTTTGTTTATGTTTAAACGGAAATCCCCAACGGGCTTGTACTAGGAGTGTCAGGCGGAAAGTAAAGTCTCAAAGTAAGCTAATATATTCGAGCGGATATATTATTATCAAATGTTCGTAATCTAATTCCATCTTATCTTGCCATTAATCTAATTGAGGTTATCGTGTAAAAGCAGAATATTATTGATAAATGCCTTATGCGTGGCATTAGATTACAAAACGATAATATAGTTCATTAGATAAGTTTTGAGAATATGGAACATATATTCTTAAATGATTCCATATTTTTTTTTAAACTATTATTATTATGAACTGCAATGAGCTTCATTCGTGTGATAGCAAGTGCCAGAAAGTATTGTCTAATACTATTTGTTCACCCGGTCAGTAAGGCTTATAAATATTTTTTTTTTTTAGCTAATAGATAAGATGGAAATAAGAGACAGGGCAGTTAGCTAAATAACCATGGTAGGGAATAGTTTAGAAAGTTAGACAGTTTTAAGTATTAGTAAGAGTAATGTAAAGTGTGGTTTATCCACAATTATATTTGGGTAAGGGTACAATTTTCTAACTAATATTAACATACTAAAATAATTATTTTACATTATATTAACATGGTGAATCGTACAGATTACATATTTCGAATTTTATTTCTTAATAGTATAAATACATTTAATAAAGTTCCAATTCCCTAATTTAAATTTCAGCGTGTCTAAAATGACCGTAGTCAGCTATATCATAAACTTCTACCTCAACCGTCACAGAAGTGGCTGATTCTGTATATTTTTTCATTCTCCTTTTCTGCATAAACTTTGAATCAACAAAACAGAGAGAAAAGCTTTATGCTTTGTTGCATCCTCAGGTGCGCGCGCGGCTATAGCAAGTGATAAACAGGAATTCTTGTGCGAGATAGAGAGAGAGAGAGAGAGAGAGAGAGAGAGAGAGAGAATCTGCAGTAACTGCTAAATTTTATGATGTAAAACGCCATATAGTACCAAAGTCACCCCCTCCACCCCCATAGCCACAGATGACCATCCCCATTCTGTGGCCAAGGCTCAGGAGTGAGCTGAGCTTTTAACTGCACTAGTACCACAGGAAAAACCTCGTTTCTGTTGCGTGCATTGTTTGCCCAGGCACGTAATTTTATCGTCTGAAGCTTATCATAACATGAATAACGTCGCCTCTTATCGCTTTACCACCACCTTTCTAATAGAAAAAAAAAATCAGTTATCCCAAGCCCAGCGGTACTGACAAACAGTATCCGCTGCAAAGCCAAGTCAGTCTAGCGCTGGATTTTGCTGCCACCGGGCGTTCGTGGCTATTTCGCCCTTCTATGGAGACACCTGCTATAGGCTGTGTGTGTATCGCCTCGTACTTCAAGTAAGTGATTTTCAGAGCATGGTGGTATGATCGAAAGCGGACGCGTATTGAATTTTGTTTCGAAATCAGCTGAAAATCCGTGGAAAAAATGCGAGTAACGGAAACGCCGATCAAGTACATTTCAGACGGTGGTTTGCGTTTGTTTGTAGTACTACGTTCTGATATACTCATTGCTTGAAAGCTCGGGTATTTTTAGTGCAATATTCACACGCACGTCAAGCACGCGCGTGAAAGGTGGGGCTGCTGGGTCTTCGCGTGCTTCAGTTTGCATGTAGGAAAATATGTAAGCCAGTTCATGCAATGCATCAAAATAAACGAAAGAAAAATATCAACAGAGTGAGCCATTGCTGGTCTTGCAACTGATAAGCAACCCCATACTCGAGAATATGTTGATAATGATGATGAGATAATGCACGATAATCATGTTGTGGGGGATGGGGAGGGGGGGACCGACCACCTTGCTGGAGTTGAAATGTCATTGTGCCCTTTGTGGAAATAGGATCCTCGGATGAATCGGTAGTACAACTCTTGTTGAGTTCCCTGATGTCCTTAGTTCTATAGCAATATCTTCCTTCACGTCCCGAGGGAAGGTGGGCGGGGTCGGTCTTCTCTTATACATGAGGTGCACTGATATTCATAAAAAGAAACTTAAAACATTTTTTGTTATACGATGCTATGATTATAGAATATCAAACAGTGAATGTGGAATTTGCAATATAATCTAATACATCTGATGAATACACTATATTTCTTTTATTATAATAATGGAGGTACCGCGAGCGCTTCGAAGTGGTGCGGGACCTGGATAAGCCGTCAACAGGTAACAAGTAGAGTACCAAGTATATCTCCCATGTCGCAGCAAAGATAAGAGGTTGGCTTGTGGATAATATGCGTTCTTAAATTAAGCGATAGACGAATGGTAGATCGACGTATTGCAAATTCCAGTTGCAAACTTCATTCCATTATTCGTCAGTTTACAGATGAATCTCATATTATTCGTCAGTTTACAGGATGCTTGTCTGGGAGGAAATATACAGGCGAGATAGTGGCGGTTCACTAACGAGATAATGGTTGGCGGTTCTCAATCGAGTTGCAACTAAACTTTGCAACTATATTTGGGTTTGATTCATTTATGTGGATCGAGAGATTAAACAAATCTCTCGAAAGCAATTTTGCTGACTTGTTTATAATAACCCGGTCCTTGTAATAAACAATGAATAAATAAATATGTAAGGCTGATATGAATGAAATCATAATATTTCTCTCGTGGTCGGTGTTGCAAGAACGGGAGTGGTTCGTTCAGCGGACTTCGCTTCTGGTTCGTTATTTCTTCGGTTGCAAAAATACCAGCATGTGGCGTTAAGTTAGCTGATTATAACGAAATATCGGCAGTGACAGATCTGACTACAGATCGACACTGCAAGCAGCTGTTCAATTGCCAAATCTGATTTGAGCCGTAGGAAAGGATTGCACAAGGAAAGCCTGACAACGAAAGAGACAGGGGCGTTGGTTGCATATTCCACGTCATTGTAAGAAAGAAATCAATAGACACTCTTGTTACAAGTGTCGAGTTGAATATAAAATTTAGGACAAAGGCCATGGACTGTGACCTATGAGGTCATTCAGCGCTGAAATGGAAATTGGCAGTAAAAGGTTTGAAAGGTGTAACAGGAGGAAAACCTCAAAGCAGTTGGAATATGAATAAAGTGTTAGGAGAGGGTGGGAAGTAAGATGAAGAAATAGTATATGAAAGGAGGTACAGTAAAAGGAACGAATGTGATTGCAGCTAGGGGCCGAAGGCACGCTGCAAAGAACCTTAAGTAATGCTTACAGTGCACCGCATGAGGTCCACTGACGGAACTATCTTCCTACGGGGTTACAGGTGTCGAACAAAATACGAATACAGAGAAAATGGCCGAGTAAAAGATAGGACAGATCAGCAATACGAACAACTTAGTCCAGGTCTATTTTGCTTGAAATCTGGGCTTTAGGAAAAAGCACAGCAATATGTTATCTTATCTGGAATTCTGTTACGCCCGTAATTGTTAAAGATTGTACAAAATTATTAAAAAAAAAAACACGCACCGCATTCTAATGAATAAGTCAAAAGTGAATATGTTTATGCACACCTTTTTACCATTATAGCACTTTTTTTTTCCTATTATACATATTACTCACACTTCTCACGCAACCACGCCCATTCTTTCATCCTGAACAACTACACGACGCGTATTCACCTGATAACAGAAAAAAAAAAATGTCGAGGTTGAAAGTTTTGTTCCAAATGATTTCAAGAATATTCAGTCGTTTTTCACTATTTTCCAGAAAAGGTCCAAGTTCATTAAATAATAAATGGCGTCTTCCAGATGTATCTAATTTCCTGGAATCTTTTGATGGGACCTCAGTTTTATTCGTGTGCATCTTTTAACCACAATGTACTCTATAACAGCGCCTCAGTGGCGTGGTGGTATGGTGTTGGCGTCCCACCTCGGTGGTCGTGAATTCGATTCTCGGCCATTCCACTGAGGAGTGAGATATGTGTATTTCTGGTGATAGAAGTTCACTCTCGACGTGGTTCGGAAGTCACGTAAAGCCGTTGGTCCCGTTGCTGAATAACCACTGGTTCCATGCAACGTAAAAACACCATACAAACAAACAAACTCTTTAACAGATTTTGTTGTCTGTTTTTTTCAGCGTCTTAATGCTGTGTCGTAACTTATCTGTATAAACCTGATCAATGAAGAAAGTTGTGGATAAGCCAGGTAAACTAAGTACTTGCCTGATTGAACCAACGGCAAACTTTTCCCAGTTTAAGGGCTCGAGCAGAAGCTCGAACAGAGAAGTAATATATGGACTCATTGACGTAAGGCACATTAGCGGCCAAGGGATTACTGATTTTACGCATACACGGTTTTGTCTAAATGGAAAGCGCACTTAAATGCTATGTGTTTGTATATGCCAAACTTGAAATAGCAGAATGTATATAATAGATAATTTGCTTCATTATACTGTTGGTGAATGCAAGTTTCCCAGTTTAGTGCTTAAAACGTAAACAAGGCGCGATCCGACCTGTAGCTTACTCGGGACGCGTGCAAGATTTTCCCCTCATACATTATATTCCTAACTTTTAAAGTGAATTAAAACATGCTAAAATCTATGATCAAATAGAGCCTTGTTTCGCCAACGAAAATTTAAATAAATACGCTATATTTTATTAGAAAATGATTTTCTGTTTTGTTTAACATAAGCATTATTCATTCTTTTACATTTTCATTCTAATAAATAAATAACTCATAAATACCCTATCCAAAAATCCCTGTATCTTTTACTCAACGCGAAACATCTTTTTCAATAACAACAACAGCAAAGTATTTTATAAGCTTACTCCCCGAGTAAGCAGAAATGCAAGATACATTTATTTACATGTATACCCATGTACTCTTACAGGTGAAAGTGCAGCAGTTATTAATACAGTACCATAGATGTATAGATTTAATCTGACAATTTTGGTGTTATACGTATTCTTTTTACTTATACCAAGTAAAGTGACCATCCAGTGCAACTTGTTTAGAACAGGGAACTATTTCTATAACCTTATTATCGTTTCTTGTGGCTTTTCTGGCAGGTACACTTGACTGCAACTTATTCCCTAGGCTAGTCTTCCGCTCTGAGGTCCATGAATTTCGAGAACAAGGGATAATGACAAGAAAAGGTATGTGCAAAATTGACAGATTTTTCTTTGTAATTCAGCAGTTCGTCAACATGTCATTCACCATCACCTTGAGTACACTTTCTCGCTTCCTGAAATAGAGTCCTTTATGCTCTAACACTTCTCTGACTTTCTTTCTAGGTTTTCCTCCCTTTCTTTATGCTGGCACTTGAAATGAACAATCGATTCACCTACCTCTTCACTTCCATTCTTTTCGCATGACCGGACTATCTAAAAACTCAGACGGACCTTTCCAGTTGAGTCAGGTTCAACAGCACCATAGTAGATTCACATCAACGGGCATTTGGCGTCTAGGCCAGTCCCTTACGACGCTCCTGATTGGTTGTTGCTAAGCCAGTCACAGGGTTGGAAACTCTCGGTCTCTCTCGACTGTTCACATAGGCAGGGTGTATGTTCCACCTCTCCTGAAAGACGTACCCCACAGGAAAAGTGGAACATACATCCTGCCTATGTGAACTGTCGAGAGAGACTGAGTTTCCAGTCCTGTGACTGGCTTAGCAACAGCCATATTGACACTCCTGAGCCTTTTTTCTGCCCATGGCCTGTTAAAGACCATTGCCAATTCCTCTCTCACTCTCTCTCTCTCTCTCATATATATATATATATATATATATATATATATATATATATATATATACATATATTGTGACGAAGTGCCAAGTATCTGGTTACTACACTTACCATTCATTAATTGTTACCTCACAAAAGCCAGACACCTGAACCCTCATCACAGGTACTAAACGACTGAATACTCTAAAGGCAACAGTGATCCCTTAACAACTTACCAGTATTGCAGAAAATCAGACTAAGTTCATCAAAACAGGTGTGAGGTAATCGTGTAAGTAATTAAATTAATCAAAGGGCATCACTCCATCAACAACTTTAAAAGTCTAAGTATTTCCTTGATTTCAGAAGTCTAAGTACTTCCCTGGTTCTAAGTCACTTCAAGTTAATTGAAGGAAAACAGATCAATTACCACTCTATGTTTCTACCTAACATAAATATGCTGGTGTGAAAATAAACACTCATAAAAATTTTAAATACAAAAATTGATTATTAAACTCAAAATTTATAAGTGAAATTCACAATATCAGGGAAAATTGCTGTTACTCGAAAACAAAGTAAAGTTTAATTAATTCTTGAATTAATTAAGTAAAATTAAATCAAAATTAATTTATCACAAAATTCAAGAAAATTAATTCAATCAAAATTCAAAAGTGTTAGGCAATAATTGAGAATTTAAAATTAATTCACAAGTGCTAAACAATAATAAAACTTGAAAAGAATTCTAAGTAACTGCAAATTAATTCACAAGTGTTAAATTTAATTAAATGTGCAATGATTAAGCAATGAAAATAACTAAGTCAATTAAATTGTGAATGCAAATGAAAATACAGAAAAATGTGGAAAATACCAAAACTGCAAAAGTATTAATCACACAGAATATAGAATAAAAACACACACTTCAACAAGAAAATGAATAAATGCACAAAAATAAACACTTCAATAAGAAAATGGATAAATGCACCAAAAATAAACAACACAAAACACAAAAATTTGCAATGTGTAAAAATGTAAATAATTTCACTCAAACCATTGTAACTATTAGTTACCAGTTACCAGTTCTTTAAACCATCGTAACCAATAGTTATTAGTTATTAGTTGCAACTAATAAAAATATAACACACTTTACCTTGGTATACCAACTTCTTTCTTTTTTTGCTGCAGGCTTGTTTCACACTTTTACAAAACCAGACACCGTTACACAACAATGTTTGTTCAGATTCCACAAAAAAACACTAAATAACACTAAATAAACTCTTAGAAATATCAAATTTGAAATGGAGCGCTTACAGTTTAGTTGCCCACGGGTTTCGTCTGCTAGGGAATCGGCGGAGCAATACAAACAAGATGGCGGACGGTTTGTTTTGGCGCAAGTTTTGAAAACGTGTATTGTCAGAAAACCCAAAAACCTAAAAAAACGGTAATGGGGACCCTGTTGGGAAGCGGGGTTTTTGTGTGTGGGGGGAGAACACAGGAGTATTTGTTAAAAGTTAATGAAAACGGTATGGGGGATCTTTTGGAACCGAGGTTTTAGGGTGGGGGAAGACACAGACGACGACAATGAACACGAAAAACCACGAAACCCTAGCAGACGAAACCGTGGCCAGCTAAAGTGTAGGAGCTCCCGTACCAACTAAAATGTAGGAGCTCCTGTTCCCCATTGTGTTAGGCTAACCAAACGACGACAATGAACACAAAAAACCACGAAACCCTAGCAGACGAAACCAGTAGCCAACTAAATTGTAGGAGCTCTCGTTCCAACTAAACTGTAGGAGCTCCCGTTCCAACTAAACTATAGGAACTCCCGTTCCCCGTTGTGTTAGGCTAACCAAACTTTCCCCCTACTCAACATTCGTAGACCGAACATATGGGCTATTAGCCTAATAGAACGTTCATGCATCAAATGCGGTACTGGCCAACTGAAGTGATCATAACCAAACGAACCAACCTAACCAAACTTAGGCCGCATGCCCTTACCTGGCCAGGGGGCTTCGCCCCCCTGGACCCCCAGTATAGTATATTAACAGTGATTGCTACCTAACCAAAGGAACCAACCTAACCAAAGTTAGTCTCCACGTCCTTACCTGGCCCCAGTATAGTATATTAACAGTGATTGCTACCTAACCAAAGGAACCAACCTAACCAAACTTAGTCTGCATGTCCTTACCTGGCCAGGGGGCCTGGACCCCCCTGTGTAGTAAGTTAACAGTTATTAATACCTAACCAATAAAACTTGTCCTTACGGATGGCTGGCACCCGTATGTCCTTACTGATAACTAAACAAAGTGAATACTTCCGAGAATACATTGGTTAAAGTCAAGGCCACGTTGTTTGTTCGAACACGTGGACTGCTAGCGAACGTGAATGTTCGGATGTGTTGAGCGGCCCTGACTTCAGCTTAGCAGGAAATACAATGGCGTGCTTTATTATGGCAAAATAATGAACATAACGTGCATTTACATTGATAAGCTTACCTTGGAGATGTTGCGAGTCGTCAAATGATTGGCCGGTCCCCCCCCCCCCCCAGAAATATAGAACTTAATAAAGAAAATCGGAGTCGTTCAAATCTTCTGGGTAGAAGATTTTTTTTTTCTTTCTTGGCAGGACGGTTGTTTTCCGAGATGACTGAACAACCGGAATTTGTGGACGAGGCACGAGTGCAGGTGGTGTATGAAGAATCCGTTTGTTGTACAGCGGGGTGAACAGCAGGGTCTAGCGACGTCTCGTGATTGTTTGTTTTCAGCGACATTGGACCTCAATTTGGCGGGTGTTGAAACTACTTTATTTAAATGATATACACGTTTAATTAAATCTAAAAATGCTTTAAATGGACAATCAACTTCAGTTAGATAACGTTTTTTAACACAATACATAGAGAAATATGAATTATACAAGTTTTTAACAGTACCACTTCTAGGTAAGACATTTAGTTTCAAAACCCGCCAAGTAGATTCTATCGTGTTTGTGTGTATGTTTTTCTCGTGTGGATCTACAAAATACAATGTGTGATTAATGTTAGGGTGTGATTTGAAATGTTGACTTAAATTGTGATATGATTTCCAACAATCCGAAATGACAATTGACTCAGGGTGTATGTTATCAATTAAAATAGGAAGAAGTGTTTCTGTAGTTCGGTCTGGTACAACCTGAAAAAATGTTTCTTTTGTTTGGCGGTCAATCCCGCCGAGAACCAAACAACCATCGACATGTCTGCCTTTGTTAAATTTCCTTCTACCAAACTTGGACTCGTCAATCTCGACCACGTGACCAGGTCTGCCAATTTTCCGATTGTCCATCACCAGAATATCAACACAAACGTCCCGGCAGAAATTAAAACAATCCACGAGAGTGTTGGGCGACCCGATCCTCAAATTAAGTTGCATATATTTCTGGGAAGCCTCGTGAACCCACCCGTGTATAAGCACTAGTATGCTCTTCAGGGAGAGATGGGACCCCGAGAAGAAAGACCCGTGGCGAATTGATGTGTATTTGCGGCAGTGCCTTGCGTTGCACTGCCATTGAAAACTTTCCCCTTTTTTCAAAAGTCCGACGGTGCCTTCATTACAGGCCTTACACAAGCCACTAAAATCCCCCAGTAGGCCTGTTTTCATTAAATAAATAATGAGGGATCGTTCATCGCGACACAAAATGTAGATGTCTTCCAGAGTGACGGGAACGGCGGCAGCGAAATCCACGTGTGCGGGACACGAAAAATTATCGGCAGAAGAAGACATGGTACTTATGATCGTAGCACTGTACAAGCTGAGAAGCAGGAACAGACTGAGGGCGAAGGGTCGGGCAGGGTCAGGCAAGGTCCGTTCCAGGTACTAGTTATCTTGGCGGATGGATTTTGGGCCAAGTAGAAGGAAAATAAATATCGAAGAATGTAAAAAAATGGAGGTCCTACAGATTAGTTGGGCAAGGAAAGAAATATCGAAGAATGTAAAAAAAAATGTATCTCCTACAGATTATGTGGGCAAGGGTAAAAATATCGAATAATGTAAAAAAAATTGGAGTTCCTACAAATTAGTTGGGCAAGGGTTAAAAATATCGAATAAAATGTAAAAAAAAAAAAAAAAGAAAAAAAAAAAAAGTGGAGCTATTACAGATTAGAATGTAAAAAAAAAAAAAAAATGTATCTCCTACAGATTATGTGGGCGAGGGTAAAAATATCGAATAATGTAAAAAAAAATTTGGAGTTCCTACAGATTAGTTGGGCAAGGGTAAAAATATTGAATAATGTAAAAAAAAAAAAAAAGTGGAGCTCCTACAGATTAGTTGGGCAGGGGTAAAAATATTGAATAATGTAAAATAAAGTGGAGCTCCTAAAGATTAGTTGGGCAAGGGTAAAAATATCGAAGGGAATCGGCGGACTAATACCAACAGGTTAGCTCCCGTTTGTTTTGGCTTTCATGTTGTTGCATGTTCGGTTTTCGGGCCGCGTCGGTTCCGTGGGTTCGGTTTGGGTCGTCTGCGAGAACTACTTACCTTGGCGGAGTGATTAAAGACCGGGCAAAATGGTGTTACGCGGCCCGGGCAACTAAACTGTAATCAACCCTTTGAAATTTACAAGTTACGAGTGACCATTCAATAAGTACAAAATCGTTACATTACTTTAAAATCAAAAGTGCTATGCGATGGAGAGAGAGAGAGAGAGAGAGAGAGAGATGTGATCGCTTTGAGTATCTAAGCCCGAATGAAATCTTTCATTTCGCACAAGAGTTGGGCAGCAGAGATGACACAAAACGTTTTGGAACACAATTCCTTCTAGAAGCTTCGAAATCTTACGCAACTTTACATACAAAATGTGAAACGTGCACGTGGCACTCGGCAAAGACATACGCGTACGAGACCAGTCTGTTCAAAAAAGACACGTACTCGACTCGATCAATCGAAGCAGAAGTCCCTTATTATACGTGATGACAGAATCCCAAAACACAATGAAGACTCGAGGTCTCTAATCAAACGTGTTGACAGATTAGGAAAGCAAACGGAGATCTCGGGGTTCCTCTCATCTCAAGGCGCTGACATAATAGGGAAACAATCCTAGTTTCGAATGGACAAAGAAAATCTCTCTCTTTCTACATTCTACGTTATATATTCTTTTTATAATATGTAATGCGAAATCTGAACGCACATTTAAAACATCCTGTCTCTAAGCTATCTAGGAATCTGAAAAAAATGTTGCAAAATTCAATTCTAACATTTTATACGGTCAAAGAGGGGATATATGCATTTTGAAAGTAGCAATATATATATAATATATATATATATATATATATATATATATATATATATATATATATATATATATGTAGTGTGTGTGTGTGTGTGCGTGTATATATATTTGCAACTGGTCATTGTAATACCACCTGCCCTCTGGTGAATTTCAGCTTATTGTCCATGAGTTGATTACACCAGCATTCCCCATTCCATAGAAGATACACGCATAATCCATCTTTTCATCTTGTGGCCACATGCATAAAAATCACACATCCGGTCGAACATACTGATCCCCCCCCCCCCCCCTTGTTAGATGATGAAAATCTATGATCTCAGGTTTGTTATTTTCCACTGGGGTAGGTTTTGTATGCAAATAGGTCAACAAAAGCACTAACTTTGTTTTTGATGATGTTGATTTGCAGTAGGACACCATAGGCATGTCATTTGTGCATGAGAACGGACTTGATGTAGCGGTTAATAATATTGTTGGATTCTTCAAAAACATTAACCTTTTTATTGAAATTTAATATTTGACCTCTTGGTACATTGCCAAGTGTAGTATAGACACTTGAAGTCGTTTTTATAATCATGCTTATATGCATATGTACGTATGTGTATGGTATGTATGTATAAATTTTTGTTCTTGTTTGCACGCTCGAAAGGCAAAATCATAAATTTTATGGGGGATATCAGTTTTTACCATAATATTAAAATCACCTTTATTTTATTCTTTTAATTTATAAATTCATCACCATTTCGCCTCAAATCAAATTCATTATAACGCTGAATAATCCATCTAGATCCCAGTGCTTGGCTTCAAGCATAAATTTCATATTCCATTCCATTCCATAAGAATGCATTTGACCCTAGCCTCCAATTTTGATCTTTCATTGCATCAGACGTCTCCTTGTTACCATTCAGAGTGCCTATGTGGGTCATGCTGCAACTGTCCAGGAGATCAATTGCGAGGTGCACTGATGTAAATCAGTTATCTGGGGGTAACATTCTTTTGAACCGTGAATGAAAAAACATTACCTCGAGTCTTGTTCGTTGATAAGGTGGCTGCAGTCTCAGTTTTTCTAACCGGAAGTCCAGTATATCTCGATATATGTAAAATAAAAATAAAGAAAATTAATCGTCAGTCACCCATCGAAGATAATTCACGATGTTTACCGCAAGTCGTTCACTCTTGACGGTATGTAAATTTAGTACAATTTGGCCCATAGCGAGTGCAAGTAGGTATAATAGTGGAGTGTCAGACGTTACAAATGGGTTTCTCTCCTTTTTTTTTAAGTGAACTATTCTTCATCGTTCTGTTTGCATGCCTTTAGGAGTGAAGATTAATAGTGCTTTCGTTGGTAGGGCAATATTTACCATGGTTGCTTGTTTGGTTCTGTGCTTCCTTCCGTTCATCGTAAATAGAAGTTGAAGTAGTATGTTAGGAAGGCAATTCTTGGCTTTGTACATTTTCTAATATTACATAAATCGATGAAACATATTGTTCGGTAAGGGAGATAAAATTACTAATGACCCAGTCAGACCTGCATCGAAGGAATGACTATGCCATAGGAGTGACGTGTCATAGGAATGACATTTCAGAGGAGTGACATTTCATAGGAGTGGCATAACAAAGGAGTGACAATTCGTAGGAGTGACATTTCATAGGAGTGACATAACAAAGGAGTGACATTTCATAGGAATGACATTTCGTAGGAGTGGCATAACAAAGGAGTGACATTTCATAGGAGTGAGACTTCATAGGAGTGGCATAACAAAGGAGTGACATTTCATAGGAGTGACATTTCATAGGAGTGACATAGTTCTGTTCTGTACCTGCTGTACTGATTTCAACTTGTTACCGTTATTTTGTTTACTTTGTTAGATTCTCTCGGTGTTTTTTAGTATGTACCCCGAACATGTTTTGAAAATAACGCGAAAGCACTTGGTACTTTCTTTTATTGTTTCTGTGGCCTTGGCTGCATATATTGTCACACGCTGTTTAGTGACACAAACATACACACACACACACACACACATATATATATATATATATATATATATATATATATATATATATATATATATATATATAATATATATGAAACAGTATTGCGAATATAATATGAACACCGTTGTGAATGTAATTCATTAGCTTACATATGCATAGCCCATTTTGCTGTCCTATGAAAATGATCAGACAGCGAGTGTGGCGGAATATTGTATCTGTTGACGTTACACTTCAAAACGGTGACGTAGGACGGAATGAGAATATCTCCGTAATCGAGATCTACTGCTTAAGGTCACCTCAAACATTTTTTGTAATTGTCATCATTGACACCCACGGAGACAGAGCGGCGTCCTGAAATGTGGACGCATCACTTTTTGGATGGGGCGATGTTGAAGATTGCTGCTGTCTCAAGCCGCGCCCAAGGGCATTATAGGTCGCGTGTGCTTGTTCAGGGGCGGAAGTAGGTACACTTCCGAATCGGGTTTTTAATTAGATTTCACGGGTGGGGCTATTTGCTATCCGTACACGAATGACGTCACGAACTCCTCCGGTGTAATGGACTTGTTACGTGTCAGTGACGTCATCTCAAGGAGAGTGTCTTTTGAGGAAAGTTTGTACGTGAGTACGTGGGGGCGTGTTCCCCTGTATGATGGGAGAGAAAAGATAACTCCGGACACTACTTCGAGACCGAATCAAGCATGCCCTGCTTTTATTTCATAAGTGTTTGTGTCTACGGCTGAAATGGGTAAGCATACTTACATTTGTGCCCGAGTATATATACATTTAAACATTTGTTTCAGAGATAACATGTTTTATCCCATGGAAATTTGTTATTATGCTTTTGATTTATTTACCATTTATTTATGTGGGATCCCTTTTTTTTATCAGATGGAACTAGTAATCCACACAACGGAGTGGTGTTGATTGTAGGGGAGATACTAATGACTTTACTCGACTCTTGGTTAGTTATTAGAGTGAAAGGCGTGGACAGGTTTTGTTCGATCCCCGGGGTTATTTTGGTTTCCTGTTATGTGTTAAACCCTTTTATATTGTTGCATGATTTGGAGTTCTCATTGGGTTATATTTAGAAGTTAAAGTTTCATTATTTGACTTATTCAGTCAATCATTTCGTTCTTTACAAGTAAAGTTTTTTTTATGATTATGGATCTGATTTAACAACCTAGGTAATTATGGTTTGTGAGTTGCGGTGAGGCTGAAAGAGAGAGAGAGAGAGAGAGAGAGAGAGAGAGAGAGAGAGAGAGAGAGAGGAGTTTCTCCCCTTATAACACACACACACACACACACACACACACACACACACACACACATATATATATCTATATATATATATATATATATATATATATATATATATATATATATATATATCTATATATATATAAAATAAAGAATTCGTTTGGCTTCTGCAATAACGATACTGATAATAATCATGTGTTACATTACTCTCACATGACGGATTTATAATTTATTTATTTATTTATTCATTCATTTTCAGAATATAAGAAGCTGTACTACGTGTCTCTCTTGTGGCTTTTGTGGGTGGTCTTCTTTCTTGCTCCATATATAATAAGCCATGGATACAGAAGTAGCGAATATCACTGCAATTATGGATGTCAAGGTAAATATGGTAAATCTCATTCTTGAAATTGATAAAACTATAGCAGATAATATTTGCTCATCATGGATTTGAGATTGAGTGACATTTTAATAAGTGCAGGAATGGAAATAAAAACGTATTTTTCTTGAAATCTGTAATGCGAACGGATTGCGATAATTGCAACAACTGCATTGGGATGTATTCTCCAGTGATCACGAGAGCCGCTGAAAAGTTCGTGTACGAAAATGTAAACACTGACACCTTAACGGTTCTATCTATGCGAGATGTCCTTTGAGAAACAGACGTGTAGTCTAAAGCTGCTTCAATGTGTTTAACCAAAAGAACCTTGATTTATACACTACGAAGCTAAAAAGGCGGTGAAATTAGTGTTCGATCCCCTGAACAGCAATTACGTCCTGCAACGATCAGCAGAGACACCCGTAGGGGTTGGGGTGGGGGGGGGGGGGGTTTTTAGTGCTGTCAGGGTGGCACCTCATTCGGTGCAATGTAGCATTTACTTAAGGTTCCTTTGCAGCGTCCCTTCGCTCCCTCTTTTTTCCACTTGACTATCAACCCTCTCCCCTAAACGATTTATTGTTTCATAGTGCAACTGCTTTGAGGTTTTCCTCCTGTTACACCTTTCAAACCTTTTACTGTCAATTTCCATTTCAGCGCTGAATGGCCTTTGTTGCCCCAGTGCTTGGCATCATGCCAAAATTATATATAAATCAAATCAAAAGATCAGCAGAGAGTTGTTAGTAGTGTTTCTAATTAGAAAAAACCTGGAGGCTCCGATTCTCTCTCCCCACAAGGTCTTTTATGTATGTTTTATGTATATTTTAATCCAATACACATTGTAAGATTGCACAATGTAAAATTGTGGAATAAAGGCATTATTACTATTATTATTATTTTTGTGGAGAGTGCAATTAATCAGACTCTAAGTCTGGTTTTCCACAAATTTGATTTTTAGTAGGGTGCCCTACTAATCGCAAAGAACAGCTCCATTTTTCCACACATCAGCAATCAAAAATACTTTAGTCCTTCATTGTCACTCGATGATATGAAGTCAGTAAAGTTTTCTTTCATTGAATACAGTAGAAACTCGTACCTGATTGGTATCTCCCGTATTCAAAAAAAAAAAAAAAAAAAAAAAAATTGGCCTTACTTGATGCAATGTGAAGTGGCTGGTAGGTTGCTGGAGTAAATACAGTCGAAGTATTAAGAATATTTAGAAAGATATTTACTCGTCATGGCTTTTAGAATAATGTTCTGGAGTGGAAATTGAGAACATTTTCGGTGTCTGGTATGAGTGTCGTTTAGCAGAAATGACAGGAGAATTCGAATGCTTCTATCTCAAATATACCCATATGAGAGAGAGATATAATTAATTCAGGTACGTTTAGCACCCTTTAGAAGTTGGTGATAATTTGTCAGCAGCCTTGACACTGGGTAGACTAATTCCATTGCTGGTCGATGAGAGACTCTTTATTAGTAAACTTTGTAGATGCAGGACACTGGCAAACATTGTTAACATATTGCCAAGTGCCACTCAGCAGAGACCGAACAACAGCAGTTTAGTCGACCCATTACATGGAATTTGCTACCACAGGCGTCCGTTGGTGTTTGCAATAAATCATTTGTACATTTTGCATTTACAAATATTACTTACTCAAGATTTTAATTTGGATTTCAATTTGTTCTTGAAGCAATAGATTATGCTGTCATCTGCCAGCACTAAGACTACTAGCCTGTGTCTTGCTTAAACTTATGTTGCTATTGATTTCATTCCTTATCTACTCTACTTATGATCGTGTGAGATGTTGTATGAACAAAGAATTGCAAAAGGCATAACCAAAGCGTCAGTAACTTGCTGTTGTAAATGGTATAAGGAAATGCCTTTGACAAACCATAAACTTTCAGCCTGACAGCTGTGACAGGATGAATGAAGCAACAACTATTTGCCATAGTTATTGTGCAGAAAAATCTATATCTATCATATATGGTAACCATGTTTTATCCACAGAACTCCATAACATTTTTTTTAACTGTGGTAGAGGATTCTTGTAAAGAAACTTGAAGTTTTGTTCATAAGACTGAACATGGTGGAGTAAAGAATCTGAAGGCAGCAATATTTTATAAAGCATTCCTGAAAATAGTCTTCCTGTTAAAACAAGATTTTAAAAAAAGCCAAGTTGTGTCAGAAATGGCAAATTAGAAACATGCAAAACAGAGAAGAGGGTTTAATGTGTAAGGACAAAATGAAACGAATGCGTAACTTCGTCAATTCTTTGGTACTATTGACCAAATATTATTCCACGCTGCGGTGCCATGAAATTGTGCTTCCTATTTGAAGATGTTTATCCTGATCTCAGGTTCCCCTCCACTCATCGATACGCCCACCTGTGTCATCCCAGACTTCGATCCTAACCACCCCAGTATAGTGCAGTTTCGTGAGAGGGTGACAGAGCCCAAGGAGGTGAGTATATATATAGTTCTTCATTTTGTGGCTCAAGTCTACTCAAGATCCTCGTGAGCATCTCGTCAACTCATATGTATGAGTTTCGTAATAAAAACTTTCTGCGACTTCCCTAGCCCAGTGCAGTCAATATCCATTTTTTTCCTGTCTCTGAAGGCTTCCTTAATTCATACCCATGACACCCAGCGCCATCTTGTTCCCAAGTACAAGCCCTCAATACCTCTTGCATGACTTCGAGTCTGATTAAAAGTTTTTTTTTTTTAATCATTCAATGGTCTTTTCCACTGATTCTTCTTTAAATAGAAATAATAAGTTTAGAAAATTTTATGTTAGGGAAGAGGTTGCATTTAGTGAATGATTGTAGTTAAAAAAAATTGTAAAGCAATACATATCTCTCAATTTACTCTTTCAAAAACCTTATGCAAATGTATCAGAAGGCTTAGTGCACTACTGACACCTATTGTGTTTTTTTTATATATTGTTTCACAGGTTGAATGATGTATGCCCAATTTATGCAATGCATGCTTTTTGCAGCTAGTTTGTTCAACAAAAGATCCCTTGACTGAGGTTTCAGGGACAAATCTCCTCTTCTACGAAGAGAGGCTGCCTTTGTATGGGTCATCAAAAGCGACTGTGAGCTGCTATTATCAGTCCATTCAGAGGGTGGAACAAAAGCCCGATAGATATGACATAAACTGCGACAATAAATATGTGTAAGTTTTGTGTGTAAATTTGTTGAATGTCGGTCTGTGGAGTAACCAGATGTATATTTTGTTTACAATTTTTTTTTTCTTCATAGAAAGCTGCTTTCCCAAAACAGGGATGGTCCCAGAAAAACACGTTTCAAAGAGTTAAAAGGATTAGGATGTCTCAAGGACTTGTTAGTCAATCCTAGGAGACATTGTATGCTCACCTACCTCTAGGAGCATGTTTTGCTGTTCAATCACAGTGTCCTAATGATTTTGTCTAGTTTTCTTTCAAACTCTTCCTCATTGTTGCTGTTTACAACTTCTAGTGGCAGTTTATTCCATGTGTCACATATCTTGTATGTGACGTTCCCACAATGAGATGTGTTGTATCTCTTCAGCTCTAGTTTCCATCCATTATTTCTTGTCTGGTATTCGTTTAACGTAAATAGGTTACTGTCTACTTTTGTTATGCCTTTAAGTATTTTGAATGTTTCTATTAGTTGTCCTCGCAATATTTCTAAGCCACACATGTTCAGGCTCTCTAGTTGTCTTTAATAACCTATTTGCCTGATGGATGGAATTAACTTTGTGACTCTTGTTTGTACCCCTTCTAATCCATTTATGTCCTTTCTTAGTGTTGGTGACCATGACTGTGTTTCTTATTATGTAAACACACTGCCACGCGCATCCTGGATAAGCCACATCATCATAACATTCATCATCTAACTGCTCAGTCCAGGGTGAATCCTTGCAGGTGACATTTCCTGAGCATCAGCTGTTACACAGTCCTACTCCAACAGGGCAAGAGCAGCGTGTTATTGCCTCCTCTCTGTTGATGCACTTAGTTACAAAAACCATTCAGTTCCAACACCACCAATGACAGTTTGTTTAACCAAGACCTGACACAGTTCCCTCTTCATCCAGGAATTCTGCAACCTTTTCTCATGTCTATCCTGGTCCTCCCTCTTCAGATGATTTTAGTGCCCCACAATGGCTCAATATTGATCTTCTAACACTTGAAATAAGATAAATGCCAGCCATGTGCTTAGGGAAAGTGAGCTCACCAGGTAATTCCTAGTTATCCCTATGACTGATGGAAAACCTTAACCAACACCCAGCATGAACACATGCTACTAATCAGATGATAGGCAACATAACTGCAATAAACCAGATTAGTCAGGTGCTTGTAAGATCAAGCAGAAACTTAATTTACAATGTTCGCGTAGAAATGCTGAATTACTTTCACTCCCTCTGATGATAAGGACAGTAATCTTCGTAAATATATGTACCAAGATTTAGATTCAAGAAAAGGGTCTTATTTTACCGGCAACATTCTATATTTTTATATGTAAATAGTGAGTGGCATGCATTTTTGAGTAGATTTAGTACAAGTTGAAGATAGTTAGAAATAGAATAATCTTTTGCTGATTTTTTTTGTACCGTATTTCATTAGCTTGAAAGAGGCTGTTCCCATCACCTCGGCCAAGACGCGCATTCATGATGACGCAATAGTGGTAACGTGTGACGACTCCAAGTCCTGGTGGTCGGTCTACAAGGATGTCCACTATTTTATACAACCAAGGAAAGCTCAGGAACAAAGAAAAAAATTTAAGGTGCGTTTGCTCTTTGGCTTTGCTGCTTTTTTCTGTTCCATTTATCAGATGTCTAATATAGATAGATGTTCTATCAATCAACTACACTATCCCGAGTAGTGAATCTTATTCGAACCAGAGTTCTTGTATCCAGTCTCTGGACCTGGGTCTTCCACCATCTTCTCTTCTGACAATCAACGCTGAAATAAAGGGAACTCATCTCGTTTATTGTTTTCTTTCTCTGTCTATCATTTTTTTATCATTTTACTTAGTACATCTTCCAAAGAGTTTCTGATGTTTCTTGCTCTGTCTGAACTTCCTTTGTGTCTTTGTTAGTCCGTTTGTTTGAAAACAACTCTTTTTGATAAGGCAGCCAAAGGTTACACCTAAAGATTGATAGACAGAATTCGGAATTTAGGCCTATGGCCAAGCACTGGGATCTACGAGGTCATTCAGCGTTCAATCGGATTTTGACAGGTAAAAGGACTGAAAGGCGTAATAGGAGGGAAAGTCACAGTTGCACAACGAATCAATTGGAAGAAAGAATATGAACGGGGGTACAGTAGAGGGAACGAAAGGGGTTGCAGCTAGGAGCCCAAGGGAAGCTGCAAATAACCTTAACTAATGCCTACAGTGCACCTCATGACAAGTCACTGATGCTCTACCACCTTACGGGGGTTACACCTTAACAGGTGGAGGTAGGATGAAACACCATTATAAACCATCTTAGGGGTCCCCACTATAACCCTGCCAAGTTTCATGCCCATCGGACCAGCCGTTTGGTCGTGATTGAATGACAAACTGACGGATGGACAGACATAATGCCCATTAAAGTAAGACTAGCTGACCAACCCAGCACTGCCTGGGGTAACTGTGAATGGCAACCAATAAATTCTCTCTCTCTCTCTCTCTCTCTCTCTCTCAACCTTCTCTGTTTCTTACCCTCTTTCTTCTCCCTAACACCCCCTCTACTCTCCCTCTCTCACTTCCTCTCCCTCTCACTCTCACTCTGTCACATCCTGCCTAACCCTGACCCTCTTTGGTGCCATTGATGTCTTAACCCCACAGTATTCGGTAGTAAGTCATATTTAGTACATATACCGAAAATCGAAAGTCGTATTATTTACTACGTATACCGAAAATTAGGTATGATAAATTCGTAATGTTATAAAGTCTACGGGCTTAACCAATCCCGTTTCGGGGAAGGTGCCCCGCCCCCTCCGGCGCCTTTGGTGCCTTTTGTTGCTTGAAATCCCAGTATAAACCATCTTAGGGGTCTCCACCATAACCCTGCCAAGTTTCATGCCCATCGAACCAGCCGTTTGATTGTGATCGAATGACAGACGGACGGACAGACATAACGCCTATTATAGTAAGATTATAGTAAGATTTGTAACAATAGCACAGTAACTGAAAATTCATAACAGCTAAGGTTAGAGGCTTGAAACGATTATCATCTGATGAAGTAAATGACAAATTATTCTCAGTGTATAATCAATAATATTTTTTGTGAGAAACCGCTATAATAAAAGTATTGTTTCCTTGCATTATGAAAAGGGTTGGAATTTGTTTGTTCTAGGGGGAAACCAGTTAGGTAAATGAATGAGTGGTTTTAGGCATTCAAGAGTCTTTATATCGTAGCAAATAATCCTTTGTACATTAATTATTGTTTTCCCTTAACTAAACAGTAGCACTTAAATCACAGTACTTTCTTCTTGTTTCTATTAACACAAGGAAGAGGTGGCTGCGGCAGGCAAGAGACCCGAAAAACTGAACGTCATCATCATGGCAACGGACTCCGTTTCCAGAGGGAACCTCCGGAGGCACATGCCGAAGACCTTCGACTACCTGAAGAATGAGCTTCGCGCCATCGACCTTCAGGGTTTCAACAAAGTTGCTGACAACACCCACCCAAACGTAGTGGCGATGCTCATGGGCCTCACCCACGGGGACCTCGACGAATTCCACAAGCCGACGAGGTGGTACGAGATGAAATTTGACGACTACCCTTTCATCTGGAAGAATTTCTCCGAGAATGGCTACGTCACGATATACGCCGAAGATGCTCCGAATATTGGAACCTTTACTTATAAGAAATTCGGCTTCGTCCGAGAGCCGACGGATTATTACACCAGACCATACTTCATTGCTTCTGATGAGCTCATAGGCCATTGTGGCAACAGTGGTTTGTTAACTGTCTCCCCTCCGTGTCAGGGTAGCAAATGGGCCATCAAAATTATCCACAAGTTATCTTTGGATATGGCTGAGGTCTTGAAAGATGTACCTTATTTTGGCCTGTATTGGACTTCCTCTATAACCCACGATTACCTGGACTTGGCTGCTCTTGCCGACGAGCCGTCAGTCGACTATTTGAGGCAACTGCACGACGGGGGTTACCTCGAGAACTCGGTGCTCTTCTTCCTCAGCGACCACGGCCTGCGGTTTGGAGACTTCAGGAAGACGTACCCAGGAATGCTGGAAGAGCGGATGCCCTACGTCATGATCAGACTTCCTGACTGGTTCAAGGATCAGTATCCAGACGCTTTTCACAATATGGCGACCAATGAGAAGCGTCTGACCTCGACATTCGACATTTACGTAACGCTTCGAGACATTTTACGACGAGACTACGCACGTCTAAGGGAAAGGTGAATGAATATTACAGTTGTAATTTAGTATTTTAGGTTCTCGAAAGTATGACTCTGCAAAAATTATGGAGTAGGAGAACGAATTTAAATTTGGTTTATGAAATAATTTTTTTATCATTTCAAGCGTTTGGAAATGGTACTCTAGTTTGCGAGTGAAAGAAAAATAAAACATTCATGAACTGACTTGCTTAGTATATATTCAGTATGACAGATTAAAATGGCGAGAAAGAAAGTGATAAAAGTGATATAATGAATTTATTGTCGAAAAGGTAACCATACAGAGAACTGAGCTTTGAGACACTTTGGTTATGTAAAAAGAAAAGGATTTGGTCTGATGGATGATTCCTGGGGAAAGGAGGACATGGAAAGAACGGGTATTGATGTGTCAGAAGAATTGGAAGCCTTAATTCTGAGTGAACGAATGTGTATGTGTATGAAGTATATAGATTAAACCGGCCTTATACTAGCATCTGGCCTTGCTGTAAGGTGTCCCTATGTGTGGTAAGGTGCTGAAGGGAATAAGAGGCCTGATGTGAACCTGAAGACACATTCCAATCAACCTAGACAATGGGATGATTCGCAGGGTAAATTTAGAAAGCGTGGAAGTGACGCCATACCGCTAATGGTTACTCAGTTTAGGTCGTTTCATTGACTGACAATTTGTTTTGAAAATCGGCATCAAAGGCTGTGGAAGTTTATCTTAACACGAGATTCAGCTTTTACTTGGATGGCTATATAATGATGAACGCTGTCTTACTTTTCTCTGAAGTCACCTCTGGTGCCATTGGAATAAGCAACTATAGTCATTCTCATCTGGGCTGCAGCTTAGTAGAGCAGCGACCAGTATGGTACTTTTCACTGATATTCAGATTATGTTTATGACAATCGCCAAAAGAAGTGTAAAGAACATTTTGATAAATTGTACTGGATTCGATTTTCTCTGAAAAGATGGGGGTTGGGGAAGGAAATAAGAAACATATACGCAGATGCAGAGCCAGTGAGAAATAAATGTCCGAGTCCTGTTGATAAAGTTTAAGAAAATACTTCTTACCCCGATTTATGACTATTGGGTAGTCGACGTGATGCAGAATACCAAAGGGAAAAAGATGAATGGATTGTAAGCTATACCAGTTTTATCCAGGTCTGTTCGATCAGAACAAAGGAATGATTATTTTAATCTACAATCTAAATTATCTTTCCTAAAATAGCGATGTGTCGTGAGAAATCTAGTACCAAATGTCTTATAGGGATAATAACACGTCTCTAGTCGTTTCATAATATTGCTGTTGGTATCTCGTTGCAGATGCGCTTTATTGTATATAATATAAAACTTAGGAAGTAAACAGCCCAAATGCTGACCAACTGCGCAAGGTGTTCCTCATTGCGAAATGTGGCATTTTGAGCTAAGAAAGAATCCAGAAAGAGAGACTGGGTGATTTAAAAAGGCCTACCTCCAAAAAAAATATAGAATAGCTTTTTCTTGGATAAATTGGGAAACTAAATATCAACGTCAGTATTATAGTGACATCAAATTTGGACTAATTTGTTCAGAACAGAGTTAATACAGAAAGACATTTCATCTTAGGTAACCGTCTCTTGATTCTTCCGACAGGACCCCAGCAAAATACGGCCAGAGCTTGTTCCAGGAGGTTCCCCTCAACCGAACCTGCAAGGACGCCGGGATTCCGGACAAATATTGTTCTTGCCAACACACTGAAGAGGCTGACCCGAGTGACAGCAGGCTTCGTGAAGCCGCCGTTTCTGCCATCCAGGTTCTGAACGAAGGTCTTCAGGCTTTCCCAAACTGCTCGGTTTTAAGTCTGGATAAGGTTGGTCAGCCTGGCAGGAGTTTTGTTGTTTAAAAGCTTTTGATTTTGTCATTCAAGAGTAAATGGGAAACCCCATTCCGGATCTTACCTAGATAGTGACCCCCCACCCCCCCCCCCCAAAAAAAAGGGGTTTTCGGGGGTAGTTATTAAGGACTATTATTTCTTGGGGATCATTATCCTCATGATACTTACGATCTTTTGTTTGTTTTTATGTCATCCCAACTGCCTTGGCGAACGAATGAACTTTAAATCATTCCCACACACCCCAACCACACGCGCCAACTCACCCCCATTCTTCTGGGTGAGTCAGCGGACACCTGAATCTTATGAACGCCATCAGGGCATTTAAATCGCTCCTCTGATTCACTGTAACGGGGATCTTGATTGGCGGGAATTTAAATCCCGTCTTTGAGTGTTTTAGGCGCGAAGGAAAAAAAAAAAAGGCGATTTTAGGCCGATGTGATTTATTTTTTTATTTTGTCTATAATTTAAGATGTAAAGTATCTTGTTTCGTCTCTTATTTTCTTCTTTAAAAGTACATTATTGCAAAAACTTATTTGTAATTTCATGAAATATATATATTTTCCTAGCAACACAGGGTGTTGGAAGGTGTATCCGCGTTATTTTGTAACGGCGATGAGTATACTATACTGCTCATTATTGATCAGCAGACTACGTTGAGTTAATTTGGATAAAAATAATATTTTTCCCCCATTTTATTAACGTTCAACTTTTTTGTAGTGGGGGGGGGGGAGGGGAAACTGTCACGGGAGCATATAAAATGTTCTAAGGGTTCCACAATAATAAAAATGTGTATGATTCATAAACGCTTTGTAAAATCTTTCGAACCTTTCTATGGGTTCGAAAGCTTTTACAAAGTGTTTATAGATTATACACGAACTTTTAACATTTTTATTATTGTGGAACCCTTAGAACATTGTGTATGCTCTCGTGACAGAGTTTCCCCTCCCCCCCCAAAAAAAAAGTTGAATGTTGAAAAATGGGGGAAAAATATTATATTTTTTCCAAATTAATTCAACGCAGTCTGCTGATCAATAATGAGCAGTATAGTATACTTACCGCCGTTACAAAATAACGTTGATACATCTTCCAAAACCCTGTGTTGCTAGGAAAATATATAATTAATGAAACCCTTAGAACATTCAACTTCTTAGGAGTATTTACAAAGAGTATGTGTAATATTACTTCGCATCCTTTACTTAACTTTAAACGTGGTATCGGGCTGAGTACCGTTACTGGAATTTTGGCCACCCTTAGATTATTTTGTCGCGTAAAGCATATATATATATATATATATATATATATATATATATATATATATATATATATATATATATATATATATATATATATTACATTCTTGCCTAAATGTCCTGGTCCGAGATGCAAGACCCTTTTTATTATTCTCGCTTTTCAATATCATTATTATCTCTGTAATTCATAATAATAATTCGTTTCCTTGCAGGTCATCGGAGGACGAGTTGGGCAGCCCAGAGAGGTACCTGGCGCTAGTTACAAATATACTGTTTTCATTGACTACATCGTCTTGTTCGCCACGAAACCAGGTATATATATGTTTACAAGCGTTTCCAAATCTTTTTTACATTTTAAAAGTTTTTTTCCAAAGTGAACCTATGGTGTTAGACATCATCTTAGAACATTTACTAATTCACAAAAGATTATTTCGACTTCTTTAATGTAGGTGTTGTTAGAAAATGAAGTTCATTGAACGATGGTTAAGCGGGCATTGGCTAGGTTGATTTAAATCTGCTTTTAGATGATTGCGTACTATATACTTGCCTACTTAAAATAATAAAACTTACTTGAAATGAGTGCAGAGCCTGCCATACTGGGATAAAAGCCAAGTTAGATCATTTCCCGGTAGTATTGCATCAGCCCAGTTTCTTTTTTTTGTGGGGGGGGGGGGGTCCATATCCCTAGGTAAGGTTAGACTTAACAAGAATTATACCAGGTAATATGGGTGTGGGGGACATAATGAGATTATTTTCAAGAAGATTCTATGGTTAGTTTTTAAGTTATGGCGTTTTACTTTTTCAGAGAAGGTTCGGTACTGGGTCATAGTTTGGGCATATGCAACGAAGGGCGCCTCCTTCTCTGGTTGCGTCGTAGTAGACATTTACCATTATTTCAAAATGATACTTGTTTGTGTCTTTACATGCCCTTATATCTGCAGCAATTCAAAAGGACGTATATATATATATATATATATATATATATATATATATATATATATATATATATATATATATATATAATCTCAGGTCTTGCATATCAACAAGTGCTTCGGTAGGAATCAAAGTCTTATTTGTTTACATTCGAATAGGATGAAATTAAACCAAACAGTAGCCGATATCATCAACAGTGTTGTGCCATAACAGAATGTTTATTCAAGACAATATTTGGGTGACGGATCAGCTGACACCGACTATAGGTCCGGGTCAGCTGCAGATGACATTCCTTGGGTCGGGATCTTAAGCTAACCATGATTTCATACGGTTACGAGGTTGATCAAATGCTGACTCACACACCAAAGCTCAATTCTCTCTCTTTCTTTCTCTTTCTCGTTATTTTTACTGTACTTTGATTAGTCTCTCTCTCTCTGTTTTTACGCTATCCTATCTACTATTATTTCCTATAGCTATCACTACATAGTAACTTTCAATAAAGCAAAGTCTGATTCTTGTTATTTTGTAGTTTTAGCTTTTATATCATTTACTCCCCAAACCCTCATTTTATTCTGTTAAGTTCCCGCATTTTTAGAGAAAGAGAGGAAATCTTAGAATTTTTTCCTTGTTTAATTTTTTTTTTTTTTTTTTTTTTTTTTTTTTGACAGGTGGAGGGGAGATGGAGGCGCATTTACAGTTTCATGGGGACAGATACCATCTGATGAGCGACGTATCCAGAGTCAACATATATGGAAATCAAAGTCACTGCATACGAGATGTCAATTATATCAAATATTGTTTCTGCAAAGACCTGCTATCACAGAATTAGAGGTTTTCACCCATTTTTACCTTGGTTTTGTATGCATAAAGGATATATTGACATCCAAGCTACAGTAGAATGACTGAAAATTTCACAGAAGTATTTTACACTTTTGTTGAAGTTTTCGAATGCAAGATATCTCATCATAAACGTTTATTCGGTTCCGTTTTCTGATTTAAATACTCAGCATTCTTTACGAAGGAACAAAGTGGAATGTAAACTTTCTTCCTTTCCCATCAGTTGATTTTGTTAGTCTCATTTGTTTCCATGGCTTTTAGAATGACCCAATTCTAACATTTAATGTTCGCAAACTTTCCTGTCCACTGAAACCAAATTTTTCTTTTATCTGCAATTTGAATGCCGACCGCTTTTGCAAATTTAACACGAACAAAGGACAACATATGACTGGGCAGTATACTGTAGTCTCTCTCTCTCTCTCTCTCTCTCTCTCTCTCTCTCTCTCTCTCTCTCTCTCTCTCTCTCTCTCTCTCTAGTAAACTTCAGTAATTAAGCAGCCCAGCAGAGAATGATATATAAATATATATACACTTACATATTATATACATCCACACGTTCATACAAATATGCACTAATGCGTGCGTATATTACCGAGGATTGCATGCTGTAAATATCAGCCTATTTCTGTTTGTTATGTTGATATCACTTAAATTTGTTCTTGTCTCCGTTACGGGCGTTACCATATAAAGTGAAGAGTTTATAAGACGACCAGTGAGTTAAAGTATTGCTTAGTTTTCCACAGAACTTCCATTTGTCCATTGTAGTCACGAGGGACCTGTGGAAGGGCGCCTAAATTTCATTGTTACTCCTATTATTATTATTATTATTATTATTATTATTATTGTTATTATTTCGGAAGGAGATCCTCTCGTAGACATGTTTTGTTAAAAATGACTGCTGCTTCAGCACTATTAATCTTATAAAGAGTCTTCTCTGTCTTTCTGATGACGGCTTTCTCGTTGCTTAGACTGGCGAGCAACGCACCAAAGGGCATGGTAAAATTCGGTTGAGTCATTTGATTTATTATTGCTTATACAATTCTATCTCTCTCTCTCTCTCTCTCTCTCTCTCTCTCTCTCTCTCTCTCTCTCTAACGCGACGCTTCCTCCTGATCGACAGGACATTATCAAGCGATAACTGCTGAGGGACTGAATTCCAGTGGCGAGTCCATCTCCTTTTGCCTGTCGATCAGGAGGAAACGTCGCGTTAGAGAGAGAGAGAGAGAGAGAGAGAGAGAGAGAGAGAGAGAGAGAGAGAGATTGAATTTGTAAGCAATAATAAATCAAATGACTCAACCGAATTTTACCATGCCCTTTGGTGCGTTGCTCGCCAGTCTAAGCAACAACGAGAAAGCCGTCATCAGAAAGATAGAGAAGACTCTTATAAGATTAATAGTGCTGAAGCAGCAGTCATTATTATTATTATTATTATTATTATTATTATTATTATTATTATTATTATTATTATTTCGGTAGATGAAACCTATGCACATCGAACAAGACCACCAAAGGGACCATTGACTTGAAATTGAAGATTCCATAGAATGTTTCTTTCAACCTCCCACCGCAGACCCCACACTGCAGCGGTATCTGATCATGATACAGAGCCAGTGATTTTTCATCGCCCTGGGCGAGACGCTAATCCGCGACATCTGAGTGGCATGCCACGACACTAAACATTATCCCAGCGGAGCGGCTGGTTAAGTATTCCCTTTTGGCCCAAAAATGTATTGATAAATTTGTGGAGATACTCGTTTGGCAGCTGAGCTGAGAATTGTAAAAGTAGGTAATTTTTATTCATCTCTCGTCGCGACTAAGTTGGTCAAGAGCAGCGAGAAGAAGCGTATACATTATAACTTAAGACAAATGAACAGGGTTTTTTTTTTTTTAAAGGTATTGCTTAACGAGTTCCATCATTAATTTTGTTAAGAACACATTCCAAAACGCCTGGTATTACTATCTATTAAATCAAAGACTAGTACGTTCTCTTAAAATTCTGGTGATTAGGATTTATTTCAGAAGCCATAATTAGGGTGGGAATGAAACAGTTAAAAAGGTGCTTTAGCTTTTACAGTGCAATTGGTAACTGAAAGAGAAATCTTGACTCGCAAATATAAATACAGAGGACTGAAATTTGCTGGCTCATGCTAATGTACTGAAGCCACTATTCTGCAAGAAATCATCCTGCCCTCAGGCTGTTAAGAAAGAAAAAATACCGTTTCATCTTAATGAAAAGTGAATCTGGTCTGTCTTAATGTTAAGTGAATTTAAGTTGATCTAATGTAAAAAGAAAAAAAAAAAAAGTGGGGTGGGGTTGGGGGTGTGGGGTGGGGTTGGGGTGGGTTGGGGATGGGTTTTGGGTGGGATGGGGTTTTGGGGTGGGAAGGGGTTGGGGTGGGATGGGGTTGGGGGGTGTGGGGTTGGGAATTGCAGTTGAAAAAACTGAAGGTATTTCATTCAATGGAGAGATTATGTGATACAAGTTTCGTTGCTCATTTACGAACAAAGTCATTGCTCCAGAGAATAGAAATGCGAATGAGAAAGGCGCTCGATTTAGATAGGATTCAACACTACCTCAGTGGAAGTTGCTACAGAAGGAAGACTTCGATGGGAAGCAATAAAGGATCTATTGGTGCGTAAGAATAAGGTACTGGACGTTAGTTCTCGGATACTGTCGAAAAAAATAAAGTAGCACAGAATTTATGAGCTTTAATTGTGTGCAATGATGCGAATTTTGCTTTCTTGAGCTTTATATTGAAAAAGTGGCTAATTCATAAGTAGTTTAAAGAAGCCATTTCCGATTAAAATAGTTTATGATTTTTTTAAAGCAGTAAAACAATAATGAAGGATTTTAGCACAATCAGTTTTGATAACTTATTTTTTGAGTAAATTTTGACAAAAGTATGCTCTGCCAACCTACCAACGGCCCAGCAAAGTTGGTCAACATTGTTAACAAAATGTTCCTGAATCGTAACTCCTTGAATTGTGATAGAATTCGACTATCTGGCTGACGTCTTTATCTGTTTATATAATGTACATTGCATACCGTTTTATATAATCACTTTCAGTAACATTTTTGTGATGCAAGAAGACTTGTTAAAATAATTGTATAAAACGCAAAGTTGCATTGGAGCTATTTTTGATCAATTTCACATAACCATATCTTTCTTAATGGTTACAATTAAGGTTTCAAAATATTAGAATCTTACAGACAAAAACGAAGTCATTTGTATTGTTACAAATTACCAGTTTATAAAGAAAGTAAGCACTATCGGTGCTCTATAATCATTGTAACATTGTACAGTGCGACAGAATCTATTATGCTGGTTTATGAAGTCAAGGTTCTCGCTCTGTATGAGCCGTTTATACAAAGCTCTCGATCATAAGATTGTTTATGTGTATATATAGCATAGTCAGTTTTTTAACGTGTGGTGAAGAATTGAATTTATGTAAGACAATTCCTAAATTTTTTTTTTTGGTGGAGTTACATTTAAGATTGTTAATACTCAAAGAAGATCCGATGAAATAAAGAATGTCCCTTCAGAATTTGTTTTATAACCAGTACTAATAAATAAATCTACACTATTCGAAATCAACAGCAAATGAGTAAATGTTCTACATCAAAAGTAAGAATTATTGAGAAACTATCAAGTGTGGCTGTGAAAGTCGTCGTCAGAACTTAGGATTACTTGAAAACCAACTCAGGATGTGAAACTGTCATTGTCAGAATATAGGACTCATAGAACACTTCAGCTCCATTAATAAAACTGTTGATATACAACTTACGTATTACTGAAAAGCTTTCAGCTTCGGTTGTGCAACAAATAACGCCAAAACACAAGGTTATTGAGAAGCTTTGGCCTCGGTTCTGAAGACGTAAAAACAGGAAAGATATCAACTTTGGCTGTGGGATCATGGATGCCAGAAGCCATATTTTGACAGGAAGTTTCCCGAATCTGTCAGATCAACGAGGAATAATTTCAATCTGAATTTAGATTGATCTAGTGTTACCTTTAATCTATGTCTGAGTAGATAATTGTGTGTGTGTGTGGGGGGGTTGCTATAAAGAAGGGATAAACATCTATATATATATATATATATATATATATATATATATATATATATATATATATATATATATATATATATATATATATATATAATATATATATATATATATTTAATATCCTGTAATGTAATTTCTTTCTGCAACTCCAGTGAAGCTTTTGAAAGGGTGTTATGGTTAACTAGCATTTCCTTATGACAAACTTGAAGCATCTACTTGGGTAAGTTGCTATGTTTACTGCAGTGGAAAAAACCGATCTTTAATGACCAAAGCACAGAAATTATATAACTTAAATTCATGCCATGACGTAATATTAAATATAAGATAATGCTTTGAAATAAAAGGTTTTGGTAATTCTAAGGAATAACTCCGCTCGGACTGCAAGGAACGTTCCCGCGAATACGACAGCCACTAGGGATTGGGGCTTCAAATGTATTACGCCGTGTTTAGTACTGGCCCCTGGGGGTTAAGTACAGTCGACCCCCCAAAAAATAACATCAAATTCTTAATAAGCAACCCAAATACTATAGGAAACTGTAATTTCCAAAGAAATACCTGATGCGGGGTTATTACCAAGATCTACCAAGGTTTTAACAGTGGGATATCCCATGCAATTCTAACCACTTTTTTAAAATATGCTGGCTCCTTCGAAACTCAGAATGGAAAAAGGTTTCAGTCATCAGCGGAACTAAATGTCCAGAGTTTTGTTATGATTTTTCATAAATGTATTCCAGGTTTTCCAGTGCTGGAAGACGGTCAGCTCGAATTGCTGGAACTGCACTGCCAACAATGGTCTCGTCCAGGATACGTCAGTCGATAGGAGGTAGGGTATTTAATGTTGTGTTCATGGATTTGAGTATTATTCCAGATTAATATACAATGCGTGTGTGAATCCATGTATACACGCACACAGTACTTGTTCTTCTCTGTCATAACTTTTGGATTCTTTAGACCTTCAGTGTTCGTTAAATTTGGGGGTTTCACACATATCTGTAGCTTTTGTGGTAGAGTATTGAACTGAGGCGTTTATATAAATATATATATATATATATATATATATATATATATATATATATATATATATATATATATATATATATATATTAGGGCTGTTGCCTTGTATAATAAGGCGCCCTATGAGGTAATGTTAGACTTGCGATAATCTTACGCTAAGTCGGTTGGTATTGCACTTCCATATTCATTGGAGTGTCTTGGGGTTTGTAGATCACTTACAAAGTCGGTATTATCTTCTTTGGTTATGACGACGATGTGTTAAACTCATGATGATTCGGCAATGATGTGAGGTTCTTAGTAGAAAACACGAAGTATAAAAATACTTATATTCTCGGAGATTACATGGTGAAGATCAAGTAGGATTGTACAGGTCTTCTAATGACGCTAGCTTGATCGCTTCTGCCAATGATGATAGCTAACTCTATTCTCTTCTCTTCTACATGATAAAGCTTAGGTAAAGAGATACAGGTCTGCCAATGATGATGGCTAACTCTATTCTGTTCTGTTCTACATGATAAAGCTTAGGTAAAGAGGTACAGGTCTGCCAATGATGATGGCTAACTCTATTCTGACTACCATCTCGGTTACAAGTCATAAAGGAGCAGACAGTAGCTCGAACATATGAACATACATACAAAATGAGACACACTACAGATCACGTAGGCCGTTTGAATTATAGGTCGCGGTAGTTGTCTCAAGCAGGGAGCTTGGACTAATGTTTTCAAAACAAATGAATGACTACAGGTGACGGCATGTTATCTTAGCCTACTTTTATTGTATACGTCATCTTTAGCGTCTCTAGTCTGATCACATTCCTGCAAGCAATCTGGTTGACCTCTTTAGTTTTAGTCTTTTATATATATGGAATAACATAGACATATTTTTATTATGTAATCACTTACATAAAAGCTCGGTCAGCTACCAAACCAACTACTGAATATTACTCAAGCTTGACTTGCATTTGACTTATAGGAGTGTGATACAGACACTATGTGAATATATATAGATAAATAGAAAGTACTTATAAGTAAAAAAATTCATGGTGTACACAAATACAGATTCAAGTAATAAGATATTAAAACATAATGATATTGGTAAATAATAGTGATCACGTGATATATACTGATACAGTTTTTCACTTCATCTCATTAAGATACATATGCTACAGAAAATACTAATGTACTCTGATAACATGATAAAAATCATATTTTAACTGATAAAAATTTCATATATGAATTGATAAAATTATTAATGTTTATGCTGATTGATTCGTTGATTTTTATGCTAACTGTTATATGTCTGCAGTTATTGGTAAGATAAAAGGTAACAGATTGATTATAGGCTACCTGATTTGTTTATACAAATGTATATGGATTCATATAATTATGATTAATATATGTGCACTTTAAATAGATTCCTACTGCGTACATGCAAAGATATATTTCGACTCTGTTACTTATGATCATTTATATATAGATTCCTAGTGCGTACACGCAAAAATATATTTCGATTCTGTTATTTATGATCATTTATATATAGGATCCATGATACTTTATATATATAGGATACATGACTGACGTTATACTACTACACATTTAACTAGCGTTCGAACAACTTTTCGTCCATTACACAGTTCCAGACAACCACCTATAGCCAAATGAAATGGCCAATTCCAAATGGTTAAAAACAAGGGGAAAATTGCCTGGCGGGGTCCAACGTTCTATTTCGGCCTCATACTTGTTCTCTGCATCCTAAGCCACACGATTACATTCGCGATGAATAAAATCACCCCCAGCACGAGTCCTTCGCCAGCAAAGTAGAGTTGAATATCCTTCTGGTCGTAATTGTCGGAAGTATGTCCCTTTTGTAGTCGATTTCCGACAGCCGCCGGAGCATTCCGCATTAAAACGAGATTAACGACGGGATACGGGTGTCGGTCGAAGAAGTCCTCAAGATAAGTTTGTTCACTTATGATGGTGCTTATTCCTTTCACATTGTAGGCGGTTGTTACTTGACTGCCGTCGTCCGCAGCGACGAACGATTTTTTGAAGTTGCGATGTGAAACTCTCGTACTGCAGGATACTGTAACCAGGTTCCATTAATCAGCCTGCAAGTGAAATTATACTTGTCACAAGGGCAAAGTGAATTCAGACAACATCAAATACGGGAAGGAGAGAGCCATTAAGACCAGACTTAACCCACATGAATTTGCTGATATTTTTTGGAATTCAAAAGAGTCAGCTGTACAAACTTTTTATCCATGGCATTAACAATGAGTGAACCTATCCAGGTTTGTGATGACCGTAAAAATATCCATAATTATAAAAAATAAACAGATATCAATACGAATCCCAAAGAAAATTCGATATTACTGGTAGTAAGTTACTAGACAAAGAAGTGGAAAACGGAGCTATTTGTAAGATTGCCAGGCAACATAAGAGTCAAAGAGAATATTAATCATGATTCTGTATTTCTCTATGCTAACTGAAATTAAGCTGTGATAAAATCCGATCCTATGTGCCCCTAACAAAAGTTTCATATTCAAATTTCTCGCGCGCATCCTCTGAGGTTAATTTTTAAAACTTTATTAATAGGTAGGGGATGCAACGAAAAAACCCAGTATGTAACTAATTTCTATATAAACTTTGGGTTTTTCAAGAAAATGTGACATTTTCCCATGAATGTAATTTACTTGAATTGTCATAGGCTAATGTTGCAAGTAAATTTTTCATATACATGCCTTGATACTTCTAAATGTCCGTTTACCAATGTCATAAGCTGATTTATTGACTCTAATTGTCTATGAGGTTCAGAAAAAATTAATTCATTTTGTTGTTATAAAAATTCTGTTTGCTTATTTTGTTTATTCATTTTAAAATGATTGCAATCCTTAACTAATTGCATTGCACACACGGATAAGAATAGGTTATGGCTATGTCATGTCATGGTGACCCTTGAACCACATGTGAAGTTCACGAGCTAAGCATTCCTCTCTCCAGTCAATCTGCTTCGCAAGCGGTTTATTGAGGTTATAAAGAACAATGATGAGTCGGCAGACGCTCCATGCACCTTCAGAACTGATGACGTAGTCCTGGCAAGAGATTGCTCTCAGCCAGCTAAGAGTTACATTACTTGCTGTAATAAATACGACTTTAGTATAATTTTTTTTATTTTTCAATACTCGACCCACACGAGAAGAATGTCTGGAAAAAAAAAAACAGTACCAAAATTGAACAATATATTAGTTTCATGTTGGAAATCTGCATGATTGTAAATAAATGTAATTATGTTAAATTAGAGTTTCCTTATTCAACTATTGAAAAAAGGTTTCCATACAAAATTCTATATATATTATTTGCCCTGTAAGATCCATATAGGATTATTCCATAGATATACATTTTCACTTCTAGACTTCCTGACTTTAAAATCTATTTGATTTGATTTTATTTCATTTATTTATTTATTTATTTATTTTCATTGACTACGAATATAAATCACCGGGACAGACAATATGTCAGTAGGTTTTGATATGTGTTTGAACTTTTAGCTTATTTGTCATTACCAAAGCGTTAAGTTAGAGTTCAAATCTTTACGCATATATATTTGGATATTTTAATTAACCTATGGTTACGTTTTGCTTATTGATTTTATCGTGATTCCTTTTTTGTTATTATTTGTAACCCTTCCGACTTCTTACGGAGTGTATTATATCGACTCCACTTGTATCCATATTTATTTTATTTTTTTATATTTATTTATTTATATATTTTTTATATATATTTGATAAATTAATGGTTGGCTTGAATATGTGGAAGAGTGTTCTAGCGGCGTACCGTATAAGGCTACTTGCGGTATCATTTCTACAGATACAAGATATGAATGATAAAGGTATTTAAAACCGCGAGAACCGCTATAATCCAGTTCGGATCCAATATCACGAATGTAACTCGTAAGACATTGACACTTTTTTATTTATCCGTTATTCTACCAAACCGATTGACTCTGGGTGATAAAATATATTATTGGTTTTCTTAATGGAAAGGAATTCACACGAGTTAAGGAGATTATTGATTTACACCACCCGAGTCAGATTATCATGTGTTGAATTCCATGTTTACTGATTTAGCACTCATAAATATTCCTAGCGCACTCAACTGCGGTGTTTGTTTTTAGTGCTATTAATTCTATATAACGTGTCAAGGAACTATTAACACTCAGAAGTGTTTATTTGCTCTGTCAGACTCGTAACTTTGTTAATAATTCTACGTGTATTCTTTCAAGGATTGATTTGGCACGTGATAGGCTCTTAAACTGACAGGTATCTTAGTGTATCCCTTGTTTTCATGACACGTGTTACAATTAGTTATGTGCTTTTTATATCTGTAAGCATTGTAGGCCAGTAAAACAGTGATTTGGCTTTCTGTGACATAATAGAGAACCCTGGATGACCAGTTTAGGACGATTGGTATGAAGAGATTATTATTACTACCTGGTCGTTAGTCACCTGCTGTGTTCTTCGGGTTTTCCTCGTCACGGACCTACATATAATATTACATTTGATTACATAATTCTGATACACATACTTTAAATATACTTTTGCTTTAGGGTTTCTGTTCGAAGTGTTTATTGTTTTGCTTATTGCTGCTGACCCTGTTTCCGTTCGAAGTGTTTATTGTTTTGCTTATTGCTGCTGACCCTGTTTCCGTTCGAAGTGTTTATTGTTTTGCTTATCGCTGTTGACACTTGCTTTGTTCAGTTTGTAACAGTTCTGCGCTCCAACCCAGATATTCAATGCTCGCGATCTCTTCGGTTAAGGAATTTTCTTGTTTAGATACGGTTTTACCAAAGGGACGGATGTTTTCTATATTTTTTTTAGTTCAATTAATGGTTCCTTGCAGTATGGTGCGGGATTGCGGGATAATGCGTCAGCTATGATAATTGCTTTCCCAGGTAGAAATCTTATCTTGGCTCCAAAGACCTGAATGATCATTTGTCACCGAGTTCCTTTTGGACTGTGATTAAAGCCTTTGAAAAACTCGGTAAAGGACTCATGTTCAGTAAGGACTTTATCAGGATAGCCATAGATTATGAACTTAAAATGTACTAGTGAGTTAAAGATACCTAGCCCTTCCTTGCCTATTACTGTATATTTACTTTCAAAGGGCTTTAGTTTACATGAATAAAAAGCTATAGGAAAGATCTGTTTATCATATTACTGAAGTAGTACCCCTCTTACCCCTTGGTCTGAGGCGTCTGTTGCAATAAAAAAAAATTCCTTATTAAATCAGGGATTTTTAAGTTAGGTGAGCTGCATTATTCCGCTTTTAAGATATCGAACGCCTGTTGATGCTTTTTTGACCATAATAAATCTATGCCCTTCTTCGTAAGATCTGTTAAAGGAGCTGTCCTGATTGAAGAGTTACATATTTACATACGATTGTAATACCCACTACAGCGCAAAAGTGCTGCATCCCCCTTTTTATGTTAATAGGTACCGGAAGTTATGAATAGCCGTCACCTTACCATGGACTACTTAAGACCTTGACCAGACACATAAAACCTAAAACATGTTCAGTTTTTAAAAACTCACATTTAGATATTTTACTCTGAGATTATTTGTCTTTGTCTCTGTAGCACTAGCTCTAGTTTATGTGAATGTACTTCTAAGGTATTTAGAAAAGATTATAAGACCAACCATATAAGCATGTAGGGTATCCCCTAAAAGTCTCCAAACACTATATTGTAATTGGGGCGCAACATAAGCCGGAGGCATACGTAAAAATTGATAATGTCCCCTGAGTGTGCTGAAAACGGTGTATGAGGTACAAGCACTTAGGTATTGTATCTGGTAAAAGCCTTTAAGTAAGTCCAAGCTGGTGAAAAATTTATTCTAACCCAACAGAGATAAGATGTCATCGGTACATGGCACTGGAAACTATCGGGAGTCGTTTCCTTGTTTAAGCGACAGAAATCTACGCAGATACGCCAAGTCCGATCTTTTATGGCATGACGTTTGAGGGAAAAATTATATGGGCTTATTTGATTTCCTAATGACTCCTATTACTAACATTTTTCAACTTCGTCATTTATCTCTATCTTGAAATTGCATTGGGAGTCTATACGAAGGTACGTATATAGCTTCATGTTTGTCCTTAGACCGTATTTTGTTTTCAATGACATCCGTTTTTCCCAGAGATCGCTCGCTTGTGGAGAAACATCCTGGTATTCAGATAAAAGATAAAAAAAAAATTTCTGCTGAATCACCTCTGCTTGAATGACTTTACGGATATTACTTTAGATAGAGTATAAGAGAGAATCATCTACGACTGATTGGGCGTGATTAAAAAGTAGCAACAATAAAAAAATGCGATATTTATATGTATAGGTTTTGTGGATTACTAGATTAACTTGTTGCTGCGAGTCAACCGTGTCTAGGGCTTTGTTCGCGGAAATCATTATATTTCAGAGTGTCGGGAAGGATTAAAATTTCAGATCCCAGCAAAGTCTTTTTACACCCACTAAGACATTTGAGGGTGCATGCTTCTCAAGATTTTGCGTGCAAACTGCGACTGCGGGTGTGGGAGAATTCTGTTGGGTCATTTGAACAATGTTACGATTTATGAGACAAATGTATAGTTCCTTTATATAAGTTATTATTTGATTAACTGTCTCTTTTTTGTTCAAACGGATTTTAATATGTTTGAAAGTTTATAGGATTTTCCTTTGATAAACACGCCTTATTTTGCAGGATGTAAGATAATATTTTGTATACCCTTAGAT